>NC_052160.1:2051178-2091178 GCF_902713615.1 Scyliorhinus canicula
GCTTAACACCAAATCTTACTCTGCTGTTCACTTGGCATTACAATATCCCTAAGGAGATTAGAATAACAGTACATTTGCATTCACATACAGTGCAGGGAATAATGATCATTGTGCATTCAACTAGTCTCCTTTAATATTCTAGCTAATACTAATTAAAACTATTGCATGTGCTATTGCAATGGCTGAGTAAGTCACAAACATGTTGCTGAAGTGTAGCAATGTTTATGATTTGGCCAAGAATAAAGCCGTGCCCAAGACTGCAGATCAACAGTGCCAAAATATTTTAGTTGGTGGTATCAGTTAAAATTGACGATTACCAATAAGTGAGTCACCGCATTTGGCTAATACCTACAGAGAATTCGAAAGGGTTAAGTGTGTACAATGCTGCACAGCTTTTAAACAAAATCTGACATTTCTATCAATATTAGATGAATTTTCTTTGTGTGATTATTTGAAATAGATGCAACTTTTCACAATAAATCACCGATAGGCAGTTAAGTTCCTTTTTGCACTAAAGAAGTTTCAAATAGAGGATGTGCAGCTTTGTATGTGTGGAGGGGTGTGGGTTGATTTGATGATATTTCAGCTATTTGTATTATCTTTTTACACGGTTATAAACTCCATCAAGTTTTACCGTCGTGGCCAATGATTAATATTTATGAAGCAGAGCTTTGTGCTGAATAGATTTACAGCTAACCATCCACCATTTTACATTGTCAGCTCACACAGACCCACACCAGAAGATGGCAGCCTTCTCGGAGAATTCACATACAACGTGACCCAGTCCTAATGTTTAACGGTGAAATATTTATTTTTATTATCAGGATAATTTGATAGCTTCAGAATGTAGTAAATGTTGGTCAAAGTAATTCAACTATTAAAAATAGCATAAAGAATAGCAGGCTTGTTGTCTGATTCTTATCTGCATGACCTTTTGCAATATGTTTGCAGACTTTCATCACAATCAGCTAACTATTGCCACCTTGTGGGTATCTTCACCTCTTTCAGTCCCAGACCAAATAGATTTTTTTCCAATAAGCCTAACCTGACAGCATCATTAGAAATGCGTTTCAAAATAGCACAGAATCATGGAATGGTAGCAAATGCTCCTGGTTCCAATTCAACAGTCCCACATCGTGCATTAAAACAGATGTTTTCACATTGTGAGCTTCATTGTCCAAAATGGAAATGTTTATTGTCCTTCCCCAGATGGTCTGAAAAGGTGGATTGCATTCCTCGAAAGGCAGTGGGAGCAGAATCATGGAACATTTTTAAGGCTGAGCGAGAGAGATTTGTGATTGATAAGGGGTGGGATGTTATTGGGGGTTAGGTGGGGATCGTTTAGCTCGCTAAACCGCTGGCTTTTAAAGCAGGCCAGCAGCACGGTTCGATTCCCGTACCAGCCTCCCCGAACAGGTGCCGGAATGTGGCGACTAGGGGCTTTTCACAGTAACTTCATTGATGCCTACTGGTGACAATAAGGGATTTTCATTTCATTTCATATGGGGTTGAAGTTACGATCAGATTAGCCATGATCTTATTGAATGGCAGGGCAGGCTCGAGGCGCTCTTAATTCGTATGATTTACACATTGAGGACAGTCCATAGATCCTCAGAGAGCTCATGTGAATGTCTGACTCCTGCCTGTCTGCTGGCCATTCGCTTGCTGTCAATGATCAGGATCATGTCATGGGAATGATGCAGGGAAAATTTGACTTCTCCTCATCCTGTGGCATCTTCGTGAGCTGAACCCTTGAGGGGTCAGTGTCACTGGAGACAGAAGCTGATGAGATAGGAGGACTGGCTCACCACAAAGGTGCAGACATACAAAGGGAGAATGACAGAACTCTGTGATGCCAGTCCAGGACATTCTGCCAGACAGAGGGCGAAATTCTCCCCCCCCCACGACGGGTGGGAGAATAGCGGGCGGGCCTTCCCGACTTTTTTGACGCCCTCCCGCTATTCTCCCCCCCCCCCGCCGAAATCCCGACACGAATCGCTGCCGCCGTTTTTTACGGCCGGCAGCGATTCACAGCTGTTAGAAGGGCCGAAGTCCCAGCCCTTTACGACCTTTTTACGAACGGCAAACACACCTGGTCCTGCCGTTCGTAAAAACGTCGTGACCACCTGGAAAAAAATAACCATGGCACCGATTGGCACGGCAGTACCACGGCCGTGCCAAGGGTGCCATGGGCCTGCGATCGGTGCCCACCGATCGCGGGCAGCGGGCCCGATGCCCGCGCACTATTTGTCCTTCCGCCGCCCCGCAGTATCAATACGCGGGGCGGCTGAGGGGCAACCCGGACCGCGCATGCGCGGGTTTCCACGTCACCCGCGCATGCGCGGGTGGAGTCTTCCCACCTGCGCATGTGCGGCTGACGTCATATGACGCGTCAGCCGGCGCTAAGTCCGACAAGCGGGCTTAACGATTTTCGTTAAGCCCGACTTGTCGGAGCCTCCGACGTCGGGCTGCTAGCCCCGACAGGGGACCAGAATCGGTCCCCCGTCGGGAAGGGGCGCGATGCCGTAAAACCCGCCCGGGTTTTACGGCAGTTTGACGATTTCTCCCGTTTTGGGAGAATTTCGCCCTCTAATTCCCATTGAGATACAGGGCTGGCTGATGTGTTCAGTCACTGTGAAGGATGCCCATCAATGTGCTGGGAAGGTGGTACACAGCAGAGGGAGGAAGTCCTAGATTGTGAACCCCGCCTTTATCTTGTGAACGAATCAAGTTTTCACTTCAAACTGACAGGAACGCAGTTCATCATAACAAGGAGACACAGCCAGGGTGGCGCTGGTGGGAGTTTATTTACACTCGTTAACATTATGTAGAAGTGATTAACATCCGTGCACACACTCTGCAACTTCTTCACCTTTCTAACCTTGCTGCAATATCTTGGTGCATCCCCGACATCCATATTGGAGGTGCCTGTTGTCTGTGATGACCTTGGTGGGTGTCCTCTGGACAGCCAAGACCTGGAGGGCCAACCGGACTGTTTTTGGGATCCTGCTGTGTAACAGTCTCCTCGGCCTGTGTCGCTGGAGCTGAAGCAGTTACAGGGAGAGGGAATTTGGTTAGGCCGGACAGTCCCAGAGACACCTGTGGATGTCCCGGGGAGTTGCACCAACTGACCCTCCTCCCTATGGGTGTCCAAGGCTCCCCCGGACTGCCCCCTTGAGGGAGTGGGATAGCTTGACAAAGCTTGGCACAACATCGAGGGCCGAAGGGCCTGTTCTATGCTGTACTGTTCTATGTTCTTGAGAGGGAGGGGCAGTTGCAGTTGGAGGAAACAAATATGTTTCTTCACACTTTTACATGTATTTTTTTAAAAAATCAAACCAGTTAATTTTTTTTCTCTCTATGGGCGAAATTCTCTGACCCCCAGCAGGGTCGGAGAATCACCTGGGGCCGCCGAAATTCCCGCCCCCGCCGTGGCAGAGATTCTCCGCCACCCGGGAAGTGGCGGGGGCAGGAATCTCGCCACTCCGATCGGAGAGGCCCCTGCGGCGATTCTCCGGCCCGGATGGGCCGAAGTCCCGCCGCTGGGAGGCCTCTCCCGCCGCCGAGGTTTGAACCACCTCTGGAACGGCGGGATCAGCGGCGCGAGCGGGCCCCGGGGTCCTGAGGGGGGTGGGGGGCGATCGAACCCATGGGGGTGCCCCCACGGTGGCCTGGCCCGGGATTGGGGCCCCCCCGCTCAGACTCCGGGCCAGTGCCCTGGCTGCACTATATCTCCTTCCGCGGCCGCCACAGCCTCCGCCATGGCGGAAGCGGAAGAGAACCCCACATCGCGCATGCGCCGACCGGCGAAAGCCTTTCGGCCAGCCCCGCTGCCGGGGGCGCCGGTTTTTTGCGCCAGTCTTCTGGTGCTAACCGCTCCGGCGCGGGGCTGGCCCCCAAAGGTGAGGAGAATTCCCCACCTTTGGGGAGGCCCGACCCCTGAGTGGTTGGCTAGTCCCCTACGCTGGGACCCTCCGTCACGCCGGGTAGGGGAGAATCCCGCCCATTACCTCTGCTTCCCTGGCAGAGATATAATGACCTAGTTGGTGGATGTGAGATGACAGGGAAGAGTGAGAATTTCCAAAACAAGTTAGATTTACTTCATGTAAAGTCCATTATTCTGACAAGGTTCATTATTAAATGCTTTGATATGCCATTGTTCAGGATTTCTATTGGATTTCAGCTTTAAATATATACGTAAAATCCAGCACATCAGTAGTGGCGGCATGGTGGCGCAGTGGTTAGCACTGCTGCCTCACGGCGCCGAGGACCTGGTTTTGATCCTGGCCCCAGGTCACTGTCCGTCTGGAGTCTGCGCATTCTCCGTGTGTCTGCGTTGGTCTCTCCCCCACAGCCCAAAGATGTGCAGGGTAGGTAGATTGACCACGCTAAATTGCCCCTTTGAAACAAATACCAGCACATCAATCAAATGCTGCTTCATCCAAGGTAAAATCAAATGTAGCGTGTCAATGTTGATGTTGCAAAGGACAATATTACAACAACATGAATATACACCGTGTATTCAAAACATAATCCTTATTGCTATTTAAAACAAATTGATTTCTTGCTGAACTAAAAGGATGGCTGCTACAAGTCACATGACTGAAGGGTTGACCTTTTATCTGGGAGTCACCTCCCGGGAGTTACAATAACAAAATCATTCTTTGCCCAGCTTCCAGGTTCTCACATCTCATTGCACAGACCCCTTGCAAATACAATAGGAGATTTGTACATCAGAACTTGTTTTGCCTACAGAGCTGCTAAGAGACTCATATCAAACCTGGGACTGACCAGGTCCACTTCAAAAAGAGAAGTAATTTGCATCTAATAAGGTCACCTTGCTAGAGGAATCAGTGGGTCTGCCTAGACAATAGCTTTCCAACAGCGGTCCGTCAATATGGATGGCTGTTCTTTCAACCGCTAATAACTGGGACATTATCTCTCCTGAAATCAGGGCCAATGCCACGCACTGAATAAACATCTCTTTTGAATTCATTGTGGAGAAGGAAGGCCAGATGACTTAAACAACTATTTTGAAATTCCTAAATGCTTTTGAGAACTGAGAAATAGTCAGCCTGCTGTTTTCACATCTTACTGCTGATCCATCAAGAAGGAGCCCCCTCATGACAGAACAACAGTGTGTACCTCCAAGTCTGTCTCTGTTGGAAGATTTCATACCTCCTGCCTCCCAAGAGAACATCTGGGAGGGGAGTTCTGAGGAGAACAGCCATATTGGCGGCACAGCTGTCATCCCCACCCTCCACCAGTGCAGATACACACACCTCGGTGGGCGCAGTAGTGGTCAAGCTTCTGGGCCACACTCCGGTAAGGACCACACTGTTGCTGATGCACATCTGGTGGAGGCAGGAGCCCCCAAGCGAGATGGTAGTCGGAGGGCCGCTGCATCCCAGGACCCAGCTGGGTCCCAGTCAGATGCTGAGCCTCTGGGCCAGGTTTACCCGGAGCTGATTCAGACGTTAGGGAGCAGCCGTGATATCCAGGGGGAGGATGTCAGTGACACTCCAGCATGACCATAGCCGATTGGAGGAGTCTCAGAGGTTATGGGTACAGGACATAGTGCCATAGTGCCAGGGGCTGGTTTAGCTCACTGGGCTAAATCGCTGGCTTTTAAAGCAGACCAAGCAGGCCAGCAGCACGGTTCGATTCCTGTACCAGCCTCCCCGGACAGGCGCCGGAATGTGGTGACTAGGGGTTTTTCACAGTAACTTCATTGAAGCCTACTCGTGATAATAAGCCATTTTCATTTCATTTTTCATTTCATTTCATCAATGCACTCCACTGAGGCAACAAAGGCAGGGTGGTGACCATCGCGGAGAGCCTGGTACACAACATCAGCAGCATGAGTGGTGCTGTCCAAGGTGTGGCTCACTCAGTGACGGCCAAGGCTGAGCATGTCCGACTCGCTAGGGGATGTGTCCCAGTCCCAGGGGGCCTTTTCTGAGGCACTCCAGAAAATACCTCAGTCACTGAGGAGCATTGCCGAGGTCATAGACACCTTGCTGCAGACAATGGGGGAGCCGCCAGGACCGGCAGCTGCAGACAATGGGGGAGCCGCCAGGACTGGCAGAGCCAGATGATGCAGGGGCTGTTGGAGCTCAATCCAGCTGCCCCTTTGTCCCGAGGTGACCCCCCAGGGCCTATGGGCTCCAACCGGGGATAGGGGGCATTGGGTGCCAACCTGTAGGCACCCTATGGAGTGGTGACGTTGTCCACCAGTTCACCTGAGTTCCACCCCCCACCCGACAACCAGGGTCCCCAGAAGACTTCCGCCGAGGTTCCAAAGGCCACGGGACGTGGTTAGCAGCTGGCTGCCTCCATCTCTGATGTGCATCCTAGGGACACACCTAGATTCAACGGTAGAACACGGAAGGCTAAGCAGGTCGAGTATCACTGAGAGGGCATGGGGGGGGGGGGGGGGGGTAGCACTATCAGGGATATCAGTCAGATTAACGCATAGATTGGGGAGCACCAGGGCTCACCACCCAGCGGGTTATCATCACCCCCTGCCATTGGCAGTAACATGTTGACAGTGTCGACACAGTCCCACCATCACCTGGGAGAGTGGAACAGGATAGTGGGGCGGGGGGGGGGGGGGGGGGGAGGGGGGGGGGGTGTTAATGGGTGTGGGGGAAGGGGGAGGGGAGATGATGGGGGAGAATGGGGCCACATTCGATGTGAAGCGGGCGAGGATGAGGGTCTCCCTGGCCCTCTGGGCGTGCTGGACCCTCGCTGCTGCCTCCTGTCTTCCATCCTCCGGCCTGGTCCTGTGGGTCCTCCCTGGGCGTGT
This sequence comes from Scyliorhinus canicula, assembly GCF_902713615.1. Taxonomy (NCBI): domain Eukaryota; kingdom Metazoa; phylum Chordata; class Chondrichthyes; order Carcharhiniformes; family Scyliorhinidae; genus Scyliorhinus; species Scyliorhinus canicula. Next base: position 2,057,987 of record NC_052160.1, read on the forward strand.
CCTCCAGCTCCTCCTGGTCCGGCGCCTCCTCGTCCTCCTCCTCGGATGTTCCTCCCCCTCCACCACCAGCACGTTGCCCCTCTGCTGTGCCAGGCTATGGCGGGCACTAAGTGGCCGACCCTCGGCGGGGGGGGGGGGGGTTTACTGCAGTGCACCACCAGAGCGGTTAGACATCGGAAAAGCATTTTGAGAAGTCCAATACACCGCTCAATGACAGCTCGGGCGGCTACATGGGCCTCTTTGTATCCGGCCTCTGAATGGGTTACCAGCCTCCATACTGGCTTCATTAGCCAGGTCCAGGTCCTCAGTGGGTATTCCCTTTCCCCCAAGAGCTAACCGGCCATCCTGGGGTGGTCTGACTGCCCCAGGGTGTAGCTGTCGTGCACACTCCCTGGGAGCTGGTCGTACACGAGCTGGATATTCGGGGAGTGGAACCCTTTCCTGTTGACGTAGGGCACTCCCTGACTGCTTGGTGAGTGCAAGGTGACACACCTGCTATCAATTAGCCCCTGGACCTGGGGCATCTCTTCGATGATGGAGAATCCTGCTGCCTGGGCATCTTGTTGGGCCTTGTCCATGTCAAAGGTTATAGAGTTTGCTGGCCGGGCAAACAGGGCATCTGTGACCTCATGAATGCACTTGTGGGCTGGTGCTTGTGAGCACAGTCCCTGCTCGAGCCCTGGAATGATCCGGAGACCTAACAGTTCAGGACTTTGGTGGCCTTGACAGCCGGTGCCCTCCTCCTCCACAGAGTGCCCAGTCTGCGAGGACATGGCACAGGTGCCACACTGACCCCTTGTTGAGGCGGAGCCTCCTGCGGCACAGTGATGGCTGTACCCCCCAGGCCATCGCCAGCCTGCCCCTCTGGGTCCCTCCCTGGCCTGATGGACAGCTGGGTCCTCAGGGTGTGGGGCGGGGTCCTGCAGATGGGCCACTGACTCGAGCCTGTGGTCTCCCTGCTGCCGCCTTTACCAGTGTCTGCCCACCTGGCCTGCCAACTGCACCACGAGGGCAGCCCCCGTGGGCTCCAAGATGTCATCCATCCCGTGTAATATCTGTGAGGGATTGGCGAGGGTGAGACACTGACAACTACCCCGGAACACCCCCCCCTCCCCATTCCCCCATTGCTTCCCCCCTCCCTCCCTCACATTCCCCAGCCCATGCACCCCGGCCATAGCGGGGGCCTGGTCATTGGACCCCAGTTCCTGTACCCCAGACACCTGCATGTAACGTTACCTGGACCGGGCACTGGTCCCTCCCCAGTGCACACACCCACCCCCTGGTCACGGAAATGTCCCCGGTGCTGGGGCCCAGCCCTGGGTGGTCAGATGTTGGCCGCTGAGTCCGTGATTTTGAATCCTGCAGTGTTCAGGCATCACGGTCTGATTGGGATGCTGGGCAATAACTCCTATGAGCGACATGGCCCACCCACCCACGGGAATCCACTTGGGAGGTGTGAAATTCTCGCTTAACCACGATTGCCAATTCCCTAATAGCAATAAATCATAGATCATAGAATTTACAGTGCAGAAGGAGGCCAATAGTCTTCAGCCGCATTGCCAGAGGCTTCCATGGTCAGTGGGGGTTATGGGTGGTCCGTGGGACAGACAAACAGGCTGAGGTTGCCAGCGTTATGGGTACAGGGGGTGGCACGTTGGACCCATGGGTGCTGAGACACCCACCCACCTCCCAGCCCAGGGGCAACCCCCCCCCCCCCCCCCCACTGACAGCAGCCCACTCCCCCCCCCAACCGAGGCTGCCTCCCAGGGGGGCGTCTCCCACCACCCCTACCGAGCACCGAGGCAGCAACCCCAGTGCCCCCGGGCTCGTTGCCTGGCAGTGAAGTTGGCTGCTCACTGACTCGGATCCCCACAGCAGCCATTCCGCCATCTTCACGCTTGTAAACAGGTGGACTAATCAGCACCCACCCATGTGACCGCTCGCTGGGGAGGTGGTTAGATCAAGGGAGGGGTTAGATCATGGTTATATCACGGGAGGGGTTAGATCACGGTTATATCACGGGAGGGGTTAGATCACGGTTAGATCACGGGAGGGGTTAGATCACAAACGGATCGGCGCCTGGCGTGGTTCCTGATCTTTGGCCTCTCGCAATCTTTTTTTAAAAATTGAAAGTACCCAATTCATTTTTTCCAATTAAGGGGCAATTTAGAGTGGCCAATCCACCTACCCTGCACATCTTTGGGTTGTGGGGGGTGAAACCCACGCAGACATGGGGAGAATGTGCAAACTCCACACGGACAGTGACCCAGAGCCGGGATCGGACCTGGGACCCCGGCGCCGTGAGGCAGCAGTGCTAACCACTGTGCACCACCGTGCTGCCCCAACTCCCGCAATCTAACAGGCACGCCGCACTCTCGAGCAGGGCAGCTGTAAAATCGCGCCCAATATTTGTGAATAGGAAATTGACTGGAGTATCGACAATAAAGCACAGAAATGATGGGAAACTTTCCTGCCTTTTCTGCACAGAGCTAATGGGCTTTGCACATTAACGTGCTGTGCTCGCTTCACCTGCCAGAGCTTTCAATCAGCCCCTATTTAACATGCGTGCTAAACTCCTCGGCTAGATTCGGACTCCTACTGTGAATTTGCTCACTGGAAGTGAAATAGTCTGTGCAGCTCCAGCTATTAAAGAGCTTCAAAGGAGAGGTGTTGGTTGGAAGCAGAAAGGAAGCTATACATATCGTTTATAGTGAAGAAGCAGCACAGTGGCAGGCGAGGACCGCCATTGGCTGGTGTTTCCATAGTTGCTGCTTCACAAAGCTGGCAAAGGAGGTCCAGTTTGGCAAAACGCTCCAGGGGTGGGATGGAAGGTGGCAAAGTGGTGACAGAAATTGTAAAACGGTTTCAATAACTCAGAAAACCTACAGACAAAGCTGACAAGGGAGGGCGGCCTGTCATTCCCTTGTACCCATCACATGGAAAGATATGCGTGACACAGAGTGATCCCTCTCAACCTGTGACACCTCGATTAAGGGAACATGCAAAGCAGCTTGATAACTTTACAGCTCTCACACAGACCTGTACACAGCACGATCAGCCTGCGCAGAGCAAAACTGAAAATCTGCAGAGTTACAGAAAATGAGCAGATATCTGAATTTACAAAGTGCCTTTCATTACGTCAGGATAACCTAAAACACTTCATCGCTAAGACTGTAACGTAGGAAATGTGGCTAATTCCACTCTGCACATTCCACAAACTCCCCCAAACTCCCACAAACTGCAACGAGATACATTAACAAATAATCTTTTGTTATGAAGTAGGTTAAGTGATAATTATCAGCAAGCACACCAATGCTCTCATGTCTATTTGAGAGAACAATAAATCATAGATCATAGAATTTACAGTGCAGAAGGAGGCCGCGCGGCCAGAGGCCTCCATGGTCAGTGGGAGTTATGGGTGGTCCGTGGGACAGACAAACGGGCTGGGGTTGCCAGCGTTATGGGCGCATACAAACCAGGGGGTGGCACGTTGGACCCATGGGTGCTGAGACACCCACCCACCTCCCAGCCCAGGGGCAACCCACCCCCCCCCCCCCACCGACAGCAGTCCACTCCCCAACAAAAGGGGCGCAACCCCGTTGCCATACTGCGCTGGTAAAGCAGCTCCCCGCGGTGTGGCCTATAAAAACCGGGAGATCCCACTCCCAGGATCGATCTGGCTCACAACGCCTTGCCAGATCGAACGCGATCACTTTCTGGAAAATCTGCCTATTAAAGCGAGACAGTTAGTCTCAGTCTAACCGACAGATTCCTGAGGAACCTGAGGCTTTGGGATTCATCCCCATCACCTCGGTGATCTCTGCCAAGTGCCGTTTGGTATTGATCACCCCAGGGGATTGGAGGCCCTCCCAGCTGCATGCCGTGTGGGCAGGGTGGTACACTGGCACTGCTGGTGTCGCCCTGGCAGTACCAAGGGTAACATTGGGGTAACATTGCTAGCTGGCACTGCCAAGCTGACATTTTTTGTGTGTGATCGGGCTGGGGTGCTCTCTGTGGGTGTTGGGGGGAGGGGCGGCAAGCGGAGATCCTTCGTATACAAAACGGGTCCATGTGTGGCCTTGGCTGTGCATTACCTGCTGAGGCCCTAATACAACTGGGAGCACCGGGGGACATGCAGCTCAATGTGCTCGCTATGGGACTCTGTTCCCAATTTGTTGAATTGCACCAGGGTATATATATAACCTCTGATCTTTGCCCCTTGTCTGAGGTGTGGTGACCCTCAGGTTAAATCCCCACCAGTCAGCTCTGCCCTTCAAAGGGAAAGCAGCCTATGGTCATCTGGGACTGTGGCGTCTTTACCTTTACTGTTATCCAATAGTGTAGCAGCCCCTCAGTACAGCACGCTCAGTACTCTCCCAAAGGATGGAATTTTCCCAAAAAATGGCAAAATGTCAGGGTCTGACTGAAAACCAGTGTGATTCTCTCCAGAAACACAGCCACGTTTTCAGACCAGATTTTCTGGCTCTTGGTCCTTGGAAAATCTGGGGACTGGTTTGCACCATCACTCTGGTGGGATGGGACCTGACAGAGCCTGCTAGGCGGCTACTCAGAGACCAGGCCACCATCTTCAGAGGGCATCCAGATCAGCACTGAAAATGTAACCCTCCCCCTCCCACAGAAATGGAATACCCCCCCCCCCCACCAGCTTTGGGGTGACCTCCCCACCATGGGTGTATCAGGGGCCCGTTTATCCATACTCCCCGCCCCCACACTGAACATGGAAGTGTCAGGGGCACCATCCCTCCTCCCCCCTACACCGCGCTGAGGGGGCTTCTCTCTCTTCCCACCCACCCCCACTGTTACCAGGGCTCTTCCTTCTCCCTCTACCCCTTCCCCCTCCGCGCGGCTATCGGGGCTCTTTCCTCTCCCCACACCACACATAAGGGGAACCCCCGTCACGATGGAGGTGGGTCACCCTCACCAGAGCCCAATTGACAGTGCCCACTTCAGTGCCACCCTGGCAGTGCTAAACTGGTGCTATCCCGGCACCCTGGCAGTGCCAACCTGGCCGTTGCCAGGTAACACTGCTCCTCACCTCCTTGACAGCGTTGTGGTCATCACCAGTAGTTGTTCTCACCAGTGTGTCATCACGCCGAAATGTGGAAGAATAAGTGCTTGCCGACGTTATGGTGTTAAGCCCAGTAAGTGATGCGCTAACAATTGCACACATAAACACGAAACGGTACAAAAGAGGCTTTATTACCGTGAGATGTTGTTCCCTCAAGTGGAGCTGTAAAATGGCAGCTCAGGAGACCTCATGGATATTTATACTGCTCCCTGTCGGCGGAGCTAGCCGGCAGGGGCTTACCGACAAACCTGTAATAGCCGGTACTATTGTACATCCCCTAATAGAGGCACACACATATATATACAGTGGTATTACCACAGTAAGTATATGTTAAAATATTATAATATATGGAAATCAGGGTCACGCCCTGATCACATCACCGGTGGGGGAGGCGAGGAAGAGATTAAGCAGCCATAAAGGGATTTGTGGCCAGGGCGAACTAGCTCTCAACTCCACCCAATGTAACAGTCTCGATTATGTGCAAGTGCTAAAATGTTGAACCCATGACTTCCTCAGTAAGAGACTGGAGTCATTTTCATGGAGCTCAATGATGACTTTTGCGTGGCCAACCGGCGGAACATTCTGACCGGCCAATAGTCCTCGTGGGAGGAGGCAGCTATGATTTTGATGCAGCAGAGGTCTCGTTTCATATTGGCTGGGAAGCTGTCAACACAATCAGGGGTAGACCAGGAGGGAGATGGGAAGCCTCGATAGGGTGAGGCCACGCTGTTAGCCGGCACTTTTTCTGGCTGCTTCCTGATCAGGATGCCAAATCTATTGATCAAGTAGCAATTTCCATCCATGTATCCCTCAAAATGACAACAGGGGTCCTTAGGTCTCATTAGATTCCAATTTTGGAGAGGAATGAGGCCTACCATTTCAGGCCTAGCAGCCTCTGAACAGTCGGTCTCAGCGAACATCACAGTAGGTTAATTAGTGATCACTGGTCCCATTTTCAGGTCCAAACCACTTACTAACGTGATTTTTCTCAAACGTTATTCAAAACAATAGAAAATACAACAAAGAAATAGGCCATTTGATCTCACTAATCCACCTTTCTGTTTCCATCTTTCACACAAGCTGTATTCCTAATTCTTGTGGTCGCTCTTCCCCCCTTTTCTTCAGATATCTAGCTAACATATTCTTGAATATTTAACTTTTTTTAAAGCCTTTTTTCAGAACTGTAACGATGGCTATAACACACTTAACAGTCATAAATGTTTCATTGAGTCAGGTTCCACTGATAATAATAATCTTTATTAGTGTCACAAGTAGGCTCACATTAACACCGCAATGAAGTTACTGTGAAAAGCCCCTAGTCGCCACCCTCCGGCGCTTGTTCGGGTACACAGAGGGAAAATTCAGAATGTCCAAATTACCTAACAGCGCGTCTTTCAGGACTTGTGGGAGGAAACCGGAGCCCCCGGAGGAAACCCACGCAGACACGGAGAGAACGTGCAGACTCCACACAGACAGTGACCCAAGCCGGGAATCCAACCTGGGACCCTGATGCTGTGAAGCAACAGTGTTAACCACTGTGCTCCCGAGCCGCCTAACTCTTCATATTTAATGAGAATTTCAGTATTATTTGGAATTCTAGCTTCCTCTCGTCACCAAAATTGGTTCCAAATAATCTGTTGTGTCCATCAAATTTCTGCTCCAAATTTCCTTCATTAAAGCAAAAAGAAAATGGTCCAACCTTCACCTTTGAGGATAGTCGTAGGGGCGTGAAACGTTAAATCTGTTTCTGTCTCCACAGGTACTGAACTGTTCCAGTATCTTCTGTTTTTAATTTCAGATTTTAGACATCCTCAGTACTCTGCTTTTATATTCATCTCATCTTATACCTTTTTAATGAGTTTGAGAAATCTTGCTTGCGATGTGTAGATAGATAGAGATAGAGAATAGAGAAATACAGCACAGAACAGGCCCTTCGGCCCACGATGTTGCGCCGAACTTTTGTCCTAGGTTAATCATAGAATTTTGGACAATTTATCATGGTCAATCCACCCAACCTGCACATCTTTGGACTGTGGGAGGAAACCGGAGTACCCGGAGGAAACCCACGCACACACGGGGAGGATGTGCAGACTCCACACAGACAGTGACCCAAGTCGAAATCGAACTTGGGACCCTGGAGCTGTGAAGCAATTGTGCTATCCACAATGCTACCGTGCTGCCCTTAAGAAGTTAACCTACACTCCATTATTCTACCCTAATCCAAGTACCTATCCAATAGCCGCTTGAAGGTCCCTAACGTTTCCGACTCAACTACTTCCACAGGCAGTGCATTCCATGCCCCCACTACTCTCTGGGTAAAGAACCTACCTCTGACATCCCCTCTATATCTTCCACCATTTATCTTAAATTTATGTCCCCTTGTAATGGTGTTCTACCATTTTATGGTGTGTACACCATAACTTTTATGGAGTGTAGCTCCATAAAAAATTCAGAAACACATGAATGAGACATTACTAACATCCCGAGTGACTAATTTGTTTCTCAGGATTATAGGGATTTCTCTCATGTCCAATAAAACACACCCTGCAGAATGAAAGCTCAAATGCAGGATTTGAAACAGACAGCGAAGTGGCAAAACTCAATACACGCCTGTCGTCATGGTTTACACATATCATTATCGATGAGTGACTGTAGCTCTTGGCTTTGGAAATGTCAGGGCTTCATTCAAAAGATTTCTCTGTTGTTTTGCTAAATGATTGATGGCTACAGCAAGATTTTCCAACCTTCAGTGAAAATATGGTATGCAAGACATCAGAAAGCTTGAAGTGACTCTTGAAATGATCTAAGTAAGGATTGTGGCCCTGAACTCCAGGAATTTTAATAGGTCCGATTCGGATATTGTACGATACCAGAAAGACATTTCAGTAGCATCTTTTAAAAATGAAATATTCTGATCAACTATTCAGGTTAACTTAGTTTTGCTACTGTTACGGACAAATAATAATAATCTTTACTAGTGTCACACGTAGGTTTACATTAATACTGCAATGAAGTTACTGTAATCCATGTCACAAGGCACCCACCTCTCCACACTGCCTTTGATAAAGGACATGTATCACTCATTTGGGACCCTGAGATCGTTAAATGTTTTCACCATAGGAAAGTTGCAGGGCCCTTTGTCTTAGCGGGTGCGTACATTCCTGTTCGGGAATCTTGCTTATGAAATGCAGATGGTCTTTGTCTGGTGGTCATTTGTGGCTCTTCAAGGATCACAAAGTGTGTGTTGCTGTGATACTTTCAGGTAGCTTCCTTTGTTCTGATCACAGACAGACACAGATTCAACCATGTTAGGTCTTTGTCCAGTTTGAAATTTTTAGAGATGGCAATGAGCATATCGCTCTATGTTTTACAAGAAAAATATACAAGAAGAGATCTTCGTCCCTCACAATACATTGCAGTGAGTACAATTACAGGGCAAAAATGTGATAAATGTACAAATGTTCCTGCCGAGTTGAAATGGAGCTCACCCCATTGGAACTGCATCTTCCACAGGAAGCTGCTTCCACTTTCTCCGGTATGGGCACCACAGCCTCATGAATTGAAACTACGGAACTCTTTCAGTCATGCATTTAAACCTCTCATTTTTTGTTACCATGTCACTTTGCATTTGGCTCAGAGATTATTATCTTTTGAGGTTCTACTTTTTCATCCGAACCTGAGTTTCCCAAGTCCCCTGAGAAGAAAAATATTACTCATTGTACCCAAGTCATCCCTACATTCAGCACAAGGGAAATGCTCCCCCTCCCTTTCCAAGTTCTTCTCCAGCTGTGAAGAGATGTTCTTAACCTTGGCATGATGCAGCCAATCACAGCCTTTGGGTCTCCTGCTTATAATTTCAGAGAATATCCAGCCCGCCTGACTATAATACCTTGGGAACATTCCTTTTAGCCACCCCCACTTTTGTGGCTGTTTGTATCATGGTTCTGGTCCAAATTTGCCCATCCTCCCTGTAGCCCTTGTTCTTATCCACATCAATGACACATACCCTCTATCTGCTGGAGAATAACAAAGGTTGAGGCCCCTCCGTTACTGAAAGTGAGATCTCCCTAAATGCCTGAGTTGTAGTCACAACCTTCTCTCCCTGACCACTAAGCTTTCCACTAAACCACTACCTAACCTAAGGCACATGGCTGATTTCTGGGTCAGTGTATCCAGTTAACTCTCCCGTTTCCTGATGCATTGTCATGTCAGTACCTCAGACTCCAGCTCCACAACTTTAAAGCAGCGATGGGCAACCGAGGCTGGTGAGTGGGCCGTAAGAGTGGCACCTGCTTCATCTCAGTGGCTGCAAGATTGAAAAAAATGAAATGAAAATCGCTTATTATCACAGAGATAGGATTTATAATCATCTAGAAAGGAATAATTTTTTTTTTTAAATAATTTTTATTGAGAAATTTTGATTTTATACAACATTGACGCACCTTAGTAAAATACCGAAAATAACAATAATATTAACAATCATATACATTCGCCCCATCCCCATGAACAACCCAGCATTTTAACAACAACGCAAATTAACACACTATAAAGTTACAGAATAAACACTACAATAATGCACCCCCCCCCCCCCCCCCCCCCCGGGTTGCTGCTGCTATTGACCCAGTTACCTATCTCTGAGCCAGGAAGTCCAGAAAAGGCTGCCATCGTTTATAGAACCCTTGTATTGATCCTCTCAGGGCAAATTTGACCTTTTCCAATTTTATAAATCCCGCCATGTCACTGATCCAGGTCTCCACACTTGGGGGCCTTGCATCCTTCCATTGTAACAGAATCCTTCGACGGGCTACTAGGGACGCAAAGGCCAGGACACCGGCCTCTTTCGCCTCCTGCACTCCCGGCTCCACCGCAACTCCAAAAATCGCGAGTCCCCACCCTGGTTTGACCCTGGATCCAACCACCCTCGACACCGTCCCCGCCACCCCCTTCCAGAATTCTTCCAGTGCTGGGCATGCCCAGAACATATGGGCGTGGTTCGCAGGACTCCCCGAACATCTGGTGCACCTGTCCTCACCCCCAAAGAACCTACTCATCCTAGTCCCAGACATGTGGGCCCGGTGCAGCACCTTAAATTGGATGAGACTAAGCCTCGCACATGAGGAGGAAGAGTTGACTCTCTCCAAGGCATCCGCCCAAGTCCCGTCCTCTATCTGCTCCCCGAGTTCCTCCTCCCATTTAGCCTTCAGCTCCTCAACTGATGACTCCTCCACCTCCTGCATTACCTTATAGATGTCAGACACCTTCCCCTCTCCTACCCACACCTCCGAAAGCACTCTGTCCATCGTCCCCCGCGAGGGCAGCAAAGGGAATCCCTCTACCTGTCGCCTAGCAAACGCCTTTACCTGCAGGTATCTGAACATGTTCCCTTGGGGAAGGCCAAATTTATCTTCCAGTTCCCCCAGGCCCGCAAACCTCCTGCCAATAAACAGGTCCCTCAATTTGCTGATGCCCGCCCTTTGCCACCCCCTGAATCCCCCATCCGTGTTCCCCGGGATGAACCGATGGTTGCCACCCAGTGGAGCCTCCATCGAGCCCCCTGTTTCCCCCCGATGCCGTCTCCATTGTTCCCAGATTCTTAGGGTCGCTGCCACCACCGGGCTCGTGGTAAACCTCTTAGGGGAGAGCGGCAACGGTGCCGTTACCATGGCACCCAGGCTCGTACCTCTACATGACGCCATCTCCATTCTTTTCCACGCCGCCCCTCCCCCCTCCATCACCCATTTACGCACCATTGACACATTGGCTGCCCAATAGTACCCCAGAAGGTTGGGCAGTGCCAGCCCACCTCCATCCCTTCCTCGCTCCAGGAACACCCTCCTCACTCTCGGAGTCCCATGTGCCCACACAAAACTCAGAATACTGCTAGTCACTCTCCTGAAGAAGGCCCTGGGGATAAATATGGGCAGGCACTGAAAAAGGAACAAGAACCTCGGAAGCACTGTCATTTTGACGGACTGCACCCTCCCCGCCAACGACAATGGCAGCATGTCCCACCTCCTGAACTCCTCCTCCATCTGATCTACCAGCCTGGTAAAGTTATGCTTGTGGAGAGTCCCCCAGTCCCTGGCCACTTGCACCCCCAGGTACCTAAAGCTCTCCCCTGCCCGCCTAAGCGGGAGCCTACCAATTCCTTCCTCCTGGTCCCCAGGGTGCACCACAAACACCTCGCTCTTGCCTAAGTTTAATTTATAACCTGAGAAGGTCCCAAACTCGGCTAGTAACTCCATCACTCCCGGCATCCCTCCCACCGGGTCCGCCACATACAGTAACAGGTCGTCGGCATACAACGACACCCTATGTTCCTCTCCACCTCGCACCAAGCCTCTCCACCTCTCTGAATCTCTCAATGCCATCGCCAGCGGCTCGATTGCCAGTGCAAACAACAAGGGGGACAAGGGGCAACCCTGCCTGGTCCCTCGGTAAAGCCGGAAGTACTCCGACCTCCTCCTATTCGTGGCCACGCACGCCATCGGGGCCTCATATAGCAGCCTCACCCATCTAATAAACCCTTCACCAAATCCAAACCTCCCCAACACCTCCCATAGGTACCCCCACTCCACTCTATCGAAGGCCTTCTCCGCATCCAGTGCCACCACTATCTCTGCCTCCCCCTCAATCGCCGGCATCATAATGACATTCAGCAATCTCCGCACATTCGTGTTCAGCTGCCTTCCCTTCACAAAACCTGTCTGGTCCTCGTGCACAACCCCTGGCACACAGTCCTCTATCCTGGTGGCCAGGATTTTTGCCAGCACCTTAGCGTCCACGTTGAGGAGAGATATGGGCCTGTATGAACCACACTGCTGGGGGTCCTTGTCCTTCTTTAAAATTAACGAGATCAGCGCCCGTGACATCGTCGGGGGCAAAGTCCCCCCCTCTCACGCTTCATTGAGTGTTCGCACCAGCAAGGGGCCCACTAGATCCACAAACTTTTTATAAAATTCCACCGGGAACCCATCCGGCCCCGGTGCCTTCCCTGACTGCATCTGCCCAATCCCCTTAACTAGCTCCTCCAGCTCAATCGGCGCACCCAACCCCTCCACCTTCTCCTCCTGCACCTTCGGGAAAGAAAGCCCGTCCAGGAACCTCTCCATTCCCCTCCTCTCCCCCGTTGGCTCCGACCGGTACAGTTCCCCGTAAAAATCCTTGAAGACCTCATTCACCTCTACCCCCTTCCGCACCACATTCCCACTCTTATCTCTCACTCCAGCAATCTCCTTAGCCGCATCCCGCTTACGCAGCTGATGAGCCAGCATCCTACTCGCCTTTTCACCATGTTCGTACACTGCCCCTTGTGCCTTCCTCCACTGTGCCTCAGCCTTTCTAGTGGTCAGCAAATCAAATTTAGCCTGCAGGCTGCGCCTCTCCCCCAACAGTCCCTCCTCTGGTGCCTCTGCATACCTCCTGTCCACCTCCAGCATCTTTCCCACCAGTCTATCCCTCTCACTCCTCTCGCTCCTCTCCCTGTGTGCCCTGATGGATATCAGCTCCCCACGAATTACTGCCTTCAGGGCTTCCCAGACCATCCCCACCTGAACCTGCCCCGTATCATTCACCTCAAGGTACCCCTCAATACTTGCCCGGACCCTCCTACACACCTCCTCCTCCGCCAACAACCCCACATCCAACCGCCACAACGGACGTTGGTCTCGCACCTCTCCCATCTCCAACTCTATCCAATGCGGAGCGTGGTCGGAGATTGCAATGGCCGAATACTCGGCCTCCTCCACTCTCGGAATCAGTCCCCTACTCACCACGAAGAAATCTATCCGAGAGTAGACCCTATGTACGTGGGAGAAGAAAGAGTACTCGCGTGCCCTCGGCCTCACAAACCTCCATGGATCCACTCCACCCATCTGATCCATAAACCCTCTCAGTACCTTGGCCGCCGCCGGCCTCCTACCCGTCCTAGAGCTGGACCGATCCAGTGAAGGATCCAACACCGTATTAAAGTCCCCCCCTATGATCAGACCTCCCGCCTCCAGATCCGGGATCCGTCCCAACATACGCCTCATAAAGCCCGCATCGTCCCAATTTGGGGCATACACACTAGCCAGTACCACCTTCTCTCCTTGTAGCCTGCCCCTAACCATCACATACCTACCCCCCTTATCCGCCACCACCTCCGATGCCTCAAACGACACATTTTTCCCCACCAGAATCGCCACTCCCCGGTTCCTCACATCCAACCCCGAGCGGAAAACCTGCCCCACCCATCCCTTCCTCAGGCGGACCTGGTCCGCCACCCTCAGGTGGGTCTCCTGAAGCATTGCCACATCCGCCTTTAGCCCCTTCAGGTGAGCCAGTACCCTCGACCGCTTCACCGGCCCATTCAACCCTCTCACATTCCAGGTGACCAACCGGATCAGAGGGCGTCCCGCCCCCCTCCCCCGTCGACTAGCCATAGCCCGTTGACTGCCCGCCCCAGGCCAGCACCCCCTGCTCGACCCCGTCCCCATAGCGACAACCCCTCACCTCTGTCCCCCCAGCCCCCACCAGCTCCTTCTTGACCCTACCAGCAGCAACCCGGTATTCCCCTTTCCCCCCTCCCTTCCCCCCCCAGGCTAGGAACCCTCCCAGCCGCGAACCGTCCTCCATTGTACTTCCGTGGGTCAGCTAACTTCTGCTGACCCCGGAAACTCCCGCCAATAGCCCGACCCCTCCCGAAGTGGGATCATCCCCCAATCTATCCCTCCTCCTGGCACCGCTCCAGCGCGGGGAAGAACCAGTTAAGGCCCCGCCTCCCCCGTCACCATCTCCACCCCCCAGCCCCGCAGCACGGGAAACCAGAGGAAAGCCCGCGCTTTTGCACTGCCCCACCACACCCTTCTGACGCAGCTCCCAAATATCAGCCCCACTCCATACCCCCACTCCGGCATAGAATACAACATACCCCCCCGACCCTCCCCTCAAGATACACAGCCCAAACAATGTCCCACAGCACAAAAACAAAAACATAGCAGAACAACCCCTCCGTAAATAACCATATAAAAATTGCAATAGTACTAAAACAAGAAGAAAACAACAGAAGAAAAAGAGAACACAGCAACAGCAAAATCCAGCACTAATATCTTACAGCCGACCTCGCAACCCCCAACCCCTAGTTCAAGTCCAGTTTCTCCGTCCGCACGAAGGCCCACGCCTCCTCCGGGGAATCAAAATAATAATGCCGGTCCGAATAAGTTACCCACAGGCGCGCGGGCGGCAACATTCCGAACTTTATCTTTTTTCTATAAAGCACCTCTTTCGTCCGATTAAATCCGGACCGCCGCTTAGCCACCTCCGCACTCCAGTCCTGGTAGATCCGTACTACCCCATTCTCCCACTTGCTGCTCTTCACCTTCTTGGCCCAGCGCAGCACGCAGTCCCGATCACTGAACCGGTGGAACCTCACCAGCACCGCCCGCGGGGGTTCATCTTCCTTGGGCCTCCTGGCCAGCACCCTGTGCGCTCCCTCCAGCTCCAAGGGCAGATGGAGAGATCCGGCCCCCACTAGCGAATTCAGCATTACAGCCACTTAGGCTGTCAGGTCCGATCCCTCCAGCCCCTCTGCAAGGCCCAAGATCCGCAGGTTTTTCCGCCTCATGCGGTGATCCAGCTCCTCAAAGCGTTCCTGCCACTTCTTGTGGAGTGCTTCGTGCCCCTCCACCTTACTCACGAGGACCACGGCCTCCTCCTCTCTTTCAATGGCCTGCGTCTGCAACTTCTTGATGGCAGCACCCTGGGTGGACTGAATCTCTGACAGCCTTCTGTTTGTTTCCTGCAGAGAGCTCAGTACTTCATCCTTGAATTCTTTAAAGCAGCGCAGGAGATCAGTTTGTTGTTTCTGGGCCCAGAGTCTCCACCCCTCTGGAGCTTTGTCAGTGGCCATCTTGGATCCCTTCCCCCGTTTTTTCTGAGGAGCTGCTGCTGTTTTTTCCACCTTTCCACTCCGAGTTCGAGTCATGGACTGCAGGGAAAGTCGTTCAGCACACCTTCCCCCACCGGGAGACGTCGAAAAATTTCCGTTTTGGGCTCTCAAAAGAGCCGAAAAATCTCTTTAAAACAGGAGCTTCCAAATGTGTGGCTTACTGATCCATCACAGCCACCGGAAGTCTAGAAAGGAATAATTTGATTAGGGATAGTCAACATGGTTTTGTGAAGGGTAGGTCGTGCCTCATAAACCTTATTGAGTTCTTTGAAAAGATGACCAAACAGGTGGATAAGGGTAAAGCTGTTGATGTGGTGTATATGGATTTCAGTAAAGCGTTTGATAAGGTTCCCCATGGTAGGCTAATGCAGAAAATACGGAGGCATGGGATTGAGGGTGATTTAGCAGTTTGGATCAGAAATTGGCTAGCTATAAGAAGACAGAGAGTGGTGGTTGATGGGAAATGTTCAGCCTGAAGTTCAGTTAATAGTGGTGTACCACAAGGATCTGTTTTGGGGCCACTGTTGTTTGTCATTTTTATAAATGACCTGGAGGAGGGCGTAGAAGGATGGGTGAGTAAATTTTCAGATTACACTAAAGTCGGTGGAGTTGTGGACGGTGCGGAAGGATGTTGCAGGTTACAGAGGGACATAGATAAGCTGCAGAGTTGGGCTGAGAGGTGACAAATGGAGTTTAATGCAGAAAAGTGTGAGGTGATTCATTTTGGAAGGAATAACAGGAAGACGGAGTACTGGGCCAATGGTAAGATTCTTGGTATTGTGGATGAGCAGAGAGATCTCGGTGTCCATGTACATAGATCCCTGAAAGTTTCCACCCAGGTTGAGTGGGTTGTTAAGAAGGAGTACTGTGTGTTAGCTTTTATTGGTAGAGGGATTGAGTTTCGGAGCCATGAAGTCATTTTGCAGTTGTACAAAACTCTGGTGCGGCTGCATTTGGAGTATTGCGTACAGTTCTGGTCGCCACATTATAGGAAGGATGTGGAAGTATTGGAAAGGGTACAGAGGGGATTTACCAGGATGTTGCCTGGTATGGAGGGAAGAACTTATGAGGAAAGGCGAAGGGACGCTGTTTTCATTAGAGAGAAGAAGGTTAAGAGGTGACTTAATTGAGGCATACAAGATGATCAGAGGATTAGATAGGGTGGACAGTGAGAGCCTTTTTCCTCGGATGGTGATGTCCAGCACGAGGGGACATAGCTTTAAATTGAGGGGAGATAGATATAGGACAGATGCTAGAGGTAGGTTCTTTACTCAGAGAGTAGTAAGGGCGTGGAATGCCCTGCCTGCAACAGTAGTGGACTCACCAACACTAAACGCATTCAAATGGTCATTGGATAAACATATGGACGATAAGGGAATAGTGTAGAGGGACTTTAGAAGGGTTTCACAGGACGGCGCATCATCATGGGCCGAAGGGCCTGTACTGCGCTGTAATGTTCTATGTTCTATGTTTAAATGAAGTTACTGTGAAAAGCCCCTAGTCGCCACATTCTGGCGCCTGTTCGGGGAGGTTGGTACGGGAATTGAACCGTGCTGCTGGCCTGCCTTGGTCTGCTTTAAAAGCCAGCAATTTAGCCCAGTGTGCTAAACCAGCCCCTTAGGCATGTTCCCTAATCGGGCTTGTTCCCTAACCACATGGATAAGATTAAATACATTTAATCACACTGAATACTTCATAGAAATGATAGAAAATGCTTAAGCATTCATATATTAACAGAGCTGTTATCTCAACTGGTAAAAATAAAATCAATATTTACGCTTTGATTGGACGTAGAGAGGGTGCATGGCTCTCACAGTCACTGTTGTGAGCAATCAGCACATACCTCACTTCACTGGCCCTTGCTTTTCGTGTGATTAACTTCAGTCATACCGGTAGGAAAAAAGACTACATGGATGGAAACAAATGGAATGCGGTGACCCTGCGTGTGGGCAACGGTCAATAAAATGTCTCGTGAGCCACACTCAGAATCCAGATGGGTCGCCACAGTAATTTAAGGCGTTTAAATTATAAGCAATATTTATAGGTTCCTAGTTTTAAATACTTGCTGCCTCAGGCTAATACAAATCACAAGTGTTAAAAAAACAAAATGGAGCTCAACTTTCCCCAATGCACTGAATTTACAGACTCACCAAATTCTCTACTTCCTATTCTGATTATGGTGCATTTTGTTAAAATTTCAATCTGCGGTTATTTCCTTACAGATACCCAAGAACCGCAATCTGCCCTGGCAGCAGAGGGAACTAAGAAGACAATGGCGCCAACTCAGAGGCAGAATCTGCAGATATTAAGACACCAGGGACAAAGGCACTGCAGCCAGGACTGAGAGCAATTTACAACTTCCCCAATAATGGAATAGCTATACCAGCCAACAGCAGGATTCAGATAATATCCAAGCTACAGCTAAAATGTGGCAGGTAACATTTGTCTCACATCAGTGCCAGGAAACCATCATTTTCAATCAACGTGCCTCAGTCATCTCCTCCTGACCTCCCACAACACCATCATCACTGAGTGTGCCACTCTCAACATGTTGAGCCCATCACCGAGGAAAGGCGTAACTGCATTATTCACATCTGGCTACGAGGCTGAAGACAGGAGCAGGATGCAATACTGCTCACCTGGATGGGTGCAACCCTGACAACAGTCAAAAGGTTTGGTACTTCCAAGCTCAGAGCAGTTCATTTGATTAGCAGCATTGCTTTTAGAGTAAATATTTATCCCCTCCATCAGTGTCCTGTGACTGCAGTATTTACCATCTACAAACTACACGTGCAAACACTCCCCAAGCTTCCTGAGACGATACCTCCCTCTCACACAACCTCTGTGAAGAGAAAAAAGCAGTAATTTTGTGATTTAACACTTAGCAGATCCCCTTCACAGTACAAACCATCCTGCTTTAGATGTATGTTATTGTTTCTTCCTCCTTAAGGATAAATACCCTGGAATTTTCTCCGGAAGCGCCATCTCTCTAAGAGCCAACAGTTCCTTATCGGAACAATGGGAACGCTGGGATCCTGAGAACAAAGCTGCCTGGTTTTCCCGGCATTCATTTAAATTGATGGAGATGCGAGCAGGTCCTCTTGCATATGAATATTCCTTGATAGGTTTTTGCTGTATGTGCAGAGATGGATCCAATAGTGCCAGACACACAGACAGCAGATTGGAGTCCTTCATTGCATCCGACACTAAAACATTGGAACAAATCAGGGATGTTACAAACTCCAGGATTTAAACCACCAGCTGTCAAAATCATCTGTGCTGGCAAATCCCAACACCACATTGATGGGCCAAAAACAAATGTCGCAAACAAATTTTGAATTACATAAAAGATTGCTTGCAGATGGCCACCCAAACCATCAAATACCGCTTCCTGCATTAATGCAATTCAGCACAGCAGGCAGACTGCACTACAAAAACAGAGTATACATTTCTGCCTGTGAGATACAATTCCCATGTACAATTTGAAGATGTCCATGCTGGAAACAAATGTCCTTCATCGGTCGCCTCTTGTATTTGCATCAAAGTGGATGTCTGCAATTTAAATCTGTGACTCAATCAAATTCATACTTAAATTGGGGCAGCACGGTAGCATTGTGGATAGCAAAATTGCTTCACAGCTCCAGGGTCCCAGGTTCGATTCCCGGATTGGGTCACTGTCTATGTGGAGTCTGCACATCCTCCCCGTGTGTGCGTGTGTTTCCTCCGGGTGCTCCGGTTTCCTCCCACAGTCCAAAGACGTGCAGGTTAGGTGGATTGGCCATGAAAAATTGCCCTTTGTGTCCAAAATTGCCCTTAGTGTTGGGTGGGGTTACTGGGTTATGGGGATATGGTGGAGGTGTTGACCTTGGGTATGGTTCTCTTTCCAAGAGCCGGTGCAGACTCGATGGGCCGAATGGCCTCCTTCTGCATTTTAAATTCTGTGATCTATGATCTATAAATTCACAATCAGAAATTTGAGTTGAAGCCAACAACATTACATTTCCATTATTCAATATGTATCATGTATTTTTTTCTGTAATCTAATCTCTGTTTAATATATCCAGACTGTCAATGAAATCGAGTAAGAGATGCACAGTTCTGGCTACACGGCATAGCTCTGCCCTGGTGTCAAGATACCAGCACAATGCTGTTGGCCTGAGCTGGCATTGCTAGAGGCAAAGGAACTGTTACAATTTTTAGTTGCTGCGGATTTGTTATAGACAAAAGACAGGAAGGATTTTCCAAAGCTATGAATAATGGTTGGTAGGCAATAAACTTAATTAACATTAGATTTTATAAACACAGCTGCTTTTACTCAACACGTTTTCTACATTAGTCTCACGATCAGAACTGAAATTAATGTAATCATTATCTTGATAAAAAAGCATAATTCAGAGGAAATTAAATCATGATTTATTAAGTTCTCTTTATATTGATATAAATCTGTAACCTGTAGAAGCCTGGAAATCCTTTTTGCAAATTCTCATGTGATCAAAGAATCTTAGTGAATCTAATATTGTTGCTTAGCCCCTATTGCATTATTACATATTTAATAATCAAACATAATTAACTGTGAATCATAGAACATAGAACATAGAACAGTACAGCACAGAACAGGCCCTTCGGCCCTCAATGTTGTGCCGAGCCATGATCACCCTACTCAAACCCACGTATCCACCCTATACCCGTAACCCAACAACCCCCCCTTAACCTTACTTTTATTAGGACACTACGGGCAATTTAGCATGGCCAATCCACCTAACCCGCACATCTTTGGACTGTGGGAGGAAACCGGAGCACCCGGAGGAAACCCACGCACACACGGGGAGGACGTGCAGACTCCACACAGACAGTGACCCAGCCGGGAATCGAACCTGGGACCCTGGAGCTGTGAAGCATTTATGCTAACCACCATGCTACCCTGCTGCCCCTAATCGTGAGCGTTGCTGTGCTGGAACACAATCTGTTTTCTTCCTGCCCTTGTCAACCTGGTTTTTGATTCCCCCCCATAGCAAATAATTCCCACTCTTCTTTCTGAGTCCCAACTGACCCAGGTGTCAGGTCTAAATGCTGGGAGGAGCATGATGGGCATCGTTCAACGGGAAAATAGCAGAGTTCCGTTTGGACAAAACGGGAAAAAACCAGAGTTCCGTTTGGACAAAACGGGAAAATAGCAGAGTCCCGTTTGGACAGGGCTAACGGGGTGTTTCCAGTACATGCAGTGGTGAGAAGGGCCTGGGTATTGAACGTCCCACCGAGGCCACATTTACATTCATTTTTAATTCAGCCCCGATCTGCCCAGCCCCCACAGCCTCCCGATCCCTCCAAAGCACCAACTTAGCGATTAGAGATCCTCGATCCTCCCCTCACTTCACTCAATAAGGGCCGGGCACCATTGGGCCCTATCCACCGCATGGGCAATCTGCTAGCCTGGCACCCAGGCAGTGCCGCTGCCAACTTGGCAGTGCCAGCCTGGCACCCAGGAAGTGCCATTAGTTCCACGTGGCATCAGTGCTAGCCCATTAACGGGTCCTGAACTGCTTTGGGACCGGCGCCGCTTTCGGATAGTACACCACTGACTCTGTCCCGGCGCAGCACTTAGTCTCTGAAACAGAGAGTCCCGGCCAAGGTCAATTAACAATGATCACTGTACCGCCATTCTGTCACTACATCAATGGACGTGGTCCACAGCAATCTGCAAAATGAGTGAACAAGAGGCACAATTTCAACCCTGCACACTCACATCAACAGGGACATCATTAAAACAATGCCACAGTGCTGACCGCTGAAGATGCTCCCACCTGCCGGCAGTTTAATGAATGACAGCTAAGGGCCCCACCCCGGAAGGTTGATCACATTCATTCAGGTGAATTGAATACGCTGTCTGGAGGTGTGCTGGAGGAAGAATCAATCGAGGCATTAGAGATAATCTGAATAGAAACAATGTGCAGGGGTGTGGGGAATAGGCAGGGGAATGGAGCAAAGTCATGGTGCTCAATGCAGACACGATGGGCAGAATGGCCTCCTCTGCACCGGAACAATTCTGTGATTCTATGAGACCCCTGATGTCAATTCAGCTCCACATCACAGAAACGCTGCTGAATGTCCCACCCATCAGTGAAACAAAGCGTGCAGTTTCACAGAGGGACTTGTGGTAGTATGACTAGGGGTATTACGGTACCTGGAAGTGAGCTGCTATTGGTGCAGAGGACCCCTTGCCCATTGGCCCGAGTAAGTCATGTGCCTCTCAGCCGATTGGCTGAGAGGTAGGTAACTCCGCCTACAAGGCGGGATATAAGAACCCGTGCTTCCCGGCAGTCGGCCTTTCTTCTGTACGTCTGCTGCCCGGCACACTTCTTGCGCATTAAAGCCTATCGTTCGGATCTCATCTACGTTTCGTGTCCATTGATTGTGCATCAGGACTGATGCAGTTTTTAAAGGTCCACTCACTGTATTTGTGCTATTTAGTCTGAGAAGAGAGTTCCGAGGTGTCAGATCACCCCTCTAGTCAGGGCCCTCTGCAGATACATAGGAACACAGGAACACAGGAATTCGGAGCGGGAGTCGGCAATTCAGCCCTTCGAGCCTGCTCCGCCACTCAGTCAGATCATGGCTGATCTCTTCCTGGTCTTCAATCCACCTCCCTGCATGTTTCCTATATCCTTTTAACCCATTTAAAAAAAAAAAAATCAGAAGTATATCTATCTCCTTCTTGAAACCATTTAATGATTCAGACTCCACCGCACTATGAGGCAGCGAGTTCCACAAATTCACCACCCTCTGCGAGAAGTAGTTTCTCCTCATCTCAGTTTTAAATCTACTGCCTCTCAAACTCTATCTGTGATCCACGCAGCCTCCTGAAATAGGGCCTGTAGTCTGCTGGACCAGTGGGCCAAGCTTTACCAGTGGCTGTCAAAGACGCCACAGCCCTGAACCTCTTCACCAATAGCTCCTTTTGGTTTGCTGCAAGGAATATTAGCTGCATCTCTTAGGGCACAGCCACAGTGCACAGCTGCATCATGTTTGTTACCCAGAACATCACTTTCCCAATTCATATCAATCATCGATAGAAGGGAACGAGTGGGATTTGCACCCTGAAGGAAGGTATCGGTGCTGTGAGGTATGTAATGGTCCTTTGAACGCTATCCATTGCCTATGCACAGTCAAACCTTTTCATGTATTTTTCCCTGTCCACTCAGCCAATTTGTCCCTCACGTCTCCATAATTTCCTTCATTCAACTTTAACTCCCTGGCTTCACATTGAACTTCCTCGTCTTCAAACGTAATGTCAAATTCTATATTATTGTGGTCTCTCATCCCTAAAGGTTCTTTTATAACAAGGTTATTAATTAGCCTTTTTTCATTGCATAATACTAGATCTAGACTAGTCTGTTTTCTAATTGGTCCTCAACAAATTGCTCTAGAAACCCACCCCTGACATACTCCAGAAACTTGTCTTCTTCAGCAATAGTGCTCACTTGGTTTAACCAGTCTATGTATAGATTGAAGTTACCCGTGATTGCTGTATTGCCCTTGCTATCAGCTTCTCTCATCTCCTGATTAATACCATCCCCACATTATCATTACTGTTATGTGGTCTATAAACAATTCCAACCAAGGTCTGCTGTTTATTAGCTCCATCCAAGCAGATTCCACCCATTGTTCTGATCTGAGATCCTCGCTCACTACTACACTGATCCCATCCCTTGTCATCAGCTCAGTTCCTTCCCTTCCTAAACATCGAACATCCTTGAATATTCAGTTCCCAGACTTGGTCACCTTGCAGCCATGTTTGCGAGATGACAATTCAAACATAGCCATTTACCTCTGTTTGTGATCTTAGATCATCTATCTTGTTGTGAATGCTGCACACATTCAGATAGAGGGACCTTAACTTTGTTGTTTTTTTACATCACTCTGCATTCGACACACACTCTATGCTTTACTTTCTTTCTCCTGCTTTCCATTCCCATTACTATTTCCTATCACCAACTTTATTTCCTTCCAATTTGGGTCCCCTCAGATCCCCACTCCCTGACGAGCTTGTTTAAACCAACCCAACAGTACTTTTAAATTCTCCCTTTGAGGATATTAGTCCCGGTCCTGTTCAGATGCAACGTGTCCATCTTGTACAGGTCTCAACTGTCCCAGAATCAATCCCAATCCCTCAGAAATATGATGGCCTCATCCTGCACCATTTCTCCAGCCATGTATTTAATCAATCAATCCTCCTTTTCCTCACCAGCATGTGACACTGGGAGCAATCCTGAGATTGCTGCACTTGAGGTTCTGCATTTTAATTTTCTACTGCTACAGAAACACCTGTCTGATCCCCGACTATGGAATCTCCTATTACAATTGCCCTTCCATTCATCCTGTACAGCTGACCCTCTCGTAGTCCCACACGCTGGGCATTGGCTGCACTTCCCTGAGGAGCCATCACCCTCATCAGCTTCCAATATAGAAAACCGATTCACAAACAAGATAGACTCTGGGGCCTTCTGTGCAACCTGCTGGTTGTCTTAGACTGTCTGGTGGTCATCCATTCACTCTCTGGCTGTACACTTCTAATCTGCATTATGACCACTTCTCTAAATGTGCAATCCAGATAGTCCCCTGCCTCACGGATGCACAACAATGATTCCAATCACGCTCAAGTTCTGAAACCCTGAACTCCAGCTTGTGCAGCTTCCTATAGATGCATTTGTCTGCGACACATGATGCGTCCACGACTTCACACATACCACAGGATGAACACTCCAGTTAGCTGCTAGCTCACCCACCATTCTGTAACTCTAACAACAATTTATCACACTTAGCTTAAGTAGAATGAGTAGAATAAATTACTAATTACTTCATTTTACTACTCTTATGCTAACTTTATCTTACCTTGTTTACTTTGATACATTATTTCACTTTGACTTGATTTAACTTTACTTCCTATTGCTAGTGTTCCTTACTGAAATCCAATGGCAACTTCGTTATAAATTAAACATTTTCTAGTGTAGCCATCTAAGATGGCCACCTACAAAGGATGATGGGAGATATGGCCAACCCAGGACTCAGACAGATACAGAGCCAATGTGTATCTAAAAACACAGGTATCCAGACCTGATCAAAACCCCCGCTCGTTTGCATTTTAACGACAATAGAACTCGAATCAAGCAACCGGTACAGCTACAGACTGATCGGCGCCACTCCCCTTACTCAGAAAGCCCAACTGCCGAGGTCAATGACCGCTAAGGACCCGCCCAGCTACCAAGGTCAATGACCGCTAAGGACCTGCCCAGCTACCAAGGCACCCGCCCCTTTATTGGCCGAAATCGAAGACAGTGATCAGAGCCCTGTCGAACTATTGGGTTCAAGGTTAAGGACCGCCCCAAAGAGCGTGAAATCCCAGAGGGGTAAAAGAGGATGCAGCCATGTGTTCTGTCTCTTTTGGATCCGGCCTGTGCCAACCTAATTGTAGCAGGAACAGCCAGCTAAGTTCAAGACCAACGATCGCTACCTGACGGATGAGCCCAGCAGAGACAGAGCCACTTTCTTCGAACCAGCCAAGTGAAATCCAGATAAAGGCCTTATCCATCTGCACAGTGCCGGTCGGCCTGAAGTTAAGTATAGGTTATTGTAGCTGATAGGTGTAGTTTAACTCGTAGTAGATATTGTGTTTACATGTCGAGATAACTCTTGTGTATGTAAATATACCATTTTCTGAACTAACTAACTGGTTGTGTGGTCATTTGTTCGATGTAAGGGAAGGCTTGTGGTTCACCAACATTATTGCAACACTAGTTTAAGCTATTTAATTACACACCCTAACAACAGATATTCAGCAATGAACTTAGAGAACTTCATTGAACTTTACAGAAAACAGGCCCAATTTGCCAACCTGTCATAGGAACACCTCTCATTCCAGGGACCAATTTAGTGCCGTCTCCAGTACAAGTTTATCCTTTCTTAAATGTGGAGACCAAAACTGCACACAGTATTCCAGATGTGGTCTCACCAAAACCCTGTACTACTCCAGCAACTCTTTATTTCTGTACTCTGATCTCCTTTCAATAAAGGTCAATATGTCATTTGTCTTCCTAGTTTCTCGCTGTACCTGTACGCTAGCCTTTGTGTTCCTTGTATGAGACATCTGAGTCACTTTGAACATCAAGCTTCTTTGACCTGGATCAAGCCAAGAAGCGGCAGATCTAGCATTGCAGTTTCAACAGGTATGGAACAGCTTCAGAACTGACAAAGCAGCCATGCAAGAACAGTGTCTTACTCAACACCATAGGCAGTAGTGCAGACCATGTAATTGCCAGCTAGGGCAGAAATGAAGATGCAGCAACTCATGGAGAAGTTATGAAAGCCTTTGATACTTACTTAATTTTCAAAGAAACACAATTATATAGAGAAATAAAATTCAAAGACTGTGAGAGACTGTAAATTCCTTCATTGATAATTTACATTGATTGGCTGAGAATTGCAAATATGGAACCCTGAACGGTGAATTAATTCAGAATCACATTGTTGTTGGAGTCTTTGAGGAAATGTGATCTGATTTTCTGCTGTCAAGAGAACAGCTGACCCTATCAAAGGCAGGTAAAAGTCAGAAAACAAATTAAATGTTTATTGGAGATAAAAAAAGAAATCTTGTGGAAAAAAATGGCTGAGACAATGCGCTGTGTCGCATGTGGAAGCAACAGTGTACCAAAGCAAAAACAGGGGAGAAACATAGAGGGCACGGGATCTACCGTTATTCAATGTTCTCATTGGGGCGAGAAAGGGCTGCTTCTGCACAAAGAACGACCCAGCTGAAGTACAGAGTGTGCCAGTCCTGCAAGAAGAGAGGTCATTTTAAATTGGTATGTCACAGAAAAAGCTCCTAACACAAAAATTAAAATAAATAAAATCTTGTCTCATCCAAGAAGATAAACATAATGAAGTGTCTTTCTTGGGAGAAATTACAGAATCAAATGGGAACTATTGGAACATAGATATTATGATCAACGGACATAAAACAAACTTCAAATTAGACACTGGTGCACGAATTTCAATTTCTTCAGTCACAGAATAGTGGCTGAAGCCAGAATTGCTCCAGCCATTGACCAAAACACTGGACAGTCCAGGAGGCAGTCAGCAGACGGTCAAGAGATGGTCGATTGCTAAACTCCAATGCAAAGGTAAAGAAATCACAGAAACTTTGTGTGTTACCCACAAACAAGAATGTGGACTAGTAAGTCGGAAATCTTGCACAAATCTACAACTCATCTACAAAGCTGATGAATGAGAAAGTCCAGAAAAGTTAACAGGACTGCCAAACTATTTGGAACTCTTGAGAAGTCTGAAGGCAGTACTCTGAAGGGGGAGCGGTAAAACCTCATAAAACCAAGTGAAAACTGAGAGAAAAGTTAGCAGGCGATTTCCCAAGAACAGCAGGTGAAAGGGCCACAAATTCTTTACAGGGAAGAGCAGCTTGAATCAAGTAAGAATCTAATAAATTAAATAACCAAGGAAATCAACGAACAACAGCAGATGCACAGTCACGCGTCCCTGTTGAGAAGTCTGAACAGGAAAACATAAATTTCTTTGAGGATGCAGAGTCATATACCTCATTGACTACAAGATTCCTTCCAGCGACAACACAGAGCCTGAATGAAACCTGACAAACACAAAAAGCTGATGAAGAACAGGCTAAAATTAGGGAACGCTGTAAAGATAGATGGCCAGAATATGTTCCAAATAATCCTATCCTGGAAAAATACTTAAAGCAACAAAACATCTGAGTGTTTTGGATGGCCGGATAATTTATGATGAGAGGTTGGTCACATCAATAGTCCGGACTTGCGGTCCTTCAGGGAATGTACCAGGGACACCAAGGCATTACAAACTATTGTGCGAGAACACACAATTCACCCTGCAGCCCAGGAACCTCAAAACTGCTGAAGAAAATGATTCTGAGCTGCTTCACCTGTGCACTTCATTGCCAAGAGCAAAGAGAACTGCTGATGGTGTCATCATCTCCATCCACCGCGTGAGAATGTCTCAGACTGGACCTTTTCAAGGGGACGACATTCGTCATAATGGTTGACTATTTCTCCAGATGGATTTGTTACGACACCCTGGGCTAGTGCACGGTCAACTCCAGCCTCACAGGCCCCAGAGTCACAACACAAGTGAATTTACCAATAATTCTCAGCAGGTTTGACAGCGTCTGTGGAGAGAGAAGGGAGCGGACGTTTCGAGTCTGGATGACTTTTTGACAAAGCTGAAGAGAACTGGGGATAGGGTCAGATTTGTCTTTCTGACCACAACATATTTGTCAATCTCTACCTATTGCTGGCCCTTTACCCAGCCCCACAGCTCTACCCACGCCACCCCCCCCCCCCACCCCCACCCCCACAACACTATAATTAACTTCAATCAAACCGAGTCATCACTGACATTGGCAATTCTGCAAACACCAGTCTAAAACAGTACAGCCCTCTGGAATCTGCTGTTCGAAGCCCACGGCTTCCTTCTGCTTGAATTTAAATGGCAGGCTTCCTTAAAGACACATGTCCATTAATCATCCATGGATCAGAAATGTAAGGGCAAAAATAAAAGGGGAAATGAGAAAATAAACAGGGAACAAACAAGAATTACCCTTAAAGATTGAAGTTAAATGTCTTCATGGAATGACCTCAGAAGCAGTCATTAATTCACAAAAAGGTTTTTTTGCAATGCATGGCATTCACGATCTTTTCAGTTCAGACAATGGTCCACATTTTGGGAATGAATGGTTCAAGAAATTTACAGATATGTGCACAAACCTAGTCCACCCAGGCACCCACAAGCAAATGAAGAGGCCAAAAGTGGGGTAAGAACAGTAAAAGCTTCATCAAAAGAGAATGATGATATTAACTAAGGGGCGTTGAGCTACCATTCGACATCACTTCACAGTGGTTTGACTCTCTCAGAACATCTGATGGGAGAAAGATTATGGACTCAACTTCAGCATCTTCCACACGCTCCGCCCCCTCCAAATCGGAGTCATCCGGATGCGTGACGCACGCCGTTGGGACGGCCTCAGGACGTCACCTGAAGGCCCTCCCCCAATGCTCCTCCCCCGATGGGCCGAGTTCCTGACCGTGCAGTTGAATCATGGCCTCAGCGGGTGGGAACCCGGCGTGGTGGCTGCGGACTGTATCCAACTCCGTGCTGCCGGCCGGGGGTGGGGGGGGAGGGGCTGCGGCGAGGGCTGGGGGGACTGGTGGGGGGGGGAGTTGCCCTGGGGGGCACTATCTGGCAGGTTGGGTCCGTGCACAGCCGGCTGCATGTTGTACGGCGCGCCTGCTGCTGGTAGTCGCCATGCGCATCCGCAGCCACGGACCTGGCAATTCTCCGGCCGTTTATTTTGGGGAAGGCCGCGTGTTTTACGTGGCGCGGCTGCTGGTCCGTCTCCGGTGGGAGAATCGGTGTTGGGGCAGCACCGTTTGTTTCCATGTAATCCTCCAGGTATGGCTCCAAAATCGGAGAATCCAGCCCATAGTTATTGTTAATAATAAAAGTTGATTGTGTTTAAATTTACAAACCAGGTGACTGTAGCTATTGGGCACCCAAATAGCAAAGACTTTGGGTATTTTTAAAATTAAGATTTAATTTTAATTGTGTTGTGACTCCTGGTTAAGTAAGGCTGGAATTGACCGCACACTAGCCCAGAGTGTTGTGACATACTGTGTTACTAATAACGTTTGTTTAATATACCATATCACTATATGTATGTGGAATCATTCCTAGATTGGAGTATTCTTTTCTTACAGCTTTACAAATTAAGTAAAATATTGGGGTTTCTGTCCGGTATCCTAGCAACTGTTGGGGTCCAGTACGGATCATAATATGCTGCTAAAGTAAAGAACTGCTTTATTGTTCTAAAACCAGTGAGTGTCTGACCATTAATCTTATTGGTAAACTTGAAATAATCCTGAATCTACAGAGAAAGTAGACAATCTTACCAGAGAAAACCATCTCAAGCCTCAAAGGAAGAAGTACCAAAACGAAAGTTGAACCTCAGAAAGACATTAACTGGAAGCCATCAAAGATTGTTTATCCTTTTGTTTTAATTAATATTTTCTTTACCTCTCCAGCGCCCTTTTCCCTCTATGTTGTTTGTTGCTGTGTGTGTGTTTAGAGTGAGCTGGGGTAGTTAGAATGGGGTAGGGGGGTAGGAAGGGGTATTAGATAGTCAGTTGTGTCTTGCCTGTTTAATTATAATCCTGTATGAGCCATTCCTGTTGATTCCTTCAGTTCTTTTTTTTATTTTGTTTTGGTCATTTTTGGTCCATTAATCATTGATGGGATATACCTTTAAGTCAAGCAGAGGAAGTAAGGAACTCAAAGTGTCAAAATAGTACACTGTGTTATAAAGTTTTGTATTTTCGGCTGGGGAACCCAGATTTTATGGCACCTGAGAGATAAGGGTTTGTTTCAATTGGTTGGCTGGTAGCCAATGGATTGGCCAGGGACAGTGTTCTGCCTGTCAACCAACAGCGATTGGTTCCAGTCAGGTGGGTCTTTTAGAGAGAACCCAGGAGAAGCCACTGGACCCTCAAGGTGGAGCAGCTCTCTCTCTGCTCTGCTGCTACTGTCTGAAGGCAGAAGCGCCTAGACCCTGAAAGAAGAAGCTGTCACTTCTCTTTCTCGAATGCTGGCTGCCTGTCATTTCTGTGATTCTACAGTGAAAACCATTACAACCTAAAAGAAAATGTAAACTGAAGAAGAAACTAACTGGAAGACATCCATCTGAAGCAAAGAATCTTATCCTTTTACTTTCATCATTATTTTACACCCCTCTTTCCCCTCTGTGTTTGTT
This sequence comes from Scyliorhinus canicula, assembly GCF_902713615.1. Taxonomy (NCBI): domain Eukaryota; kingdom Metazoa; phylum Chordata; class Chondrichthyes; order Carcharhiniformes; family Scyliorhinidae; genus Scyliorhinus; species Scyliorhinus canicula. The sequence continues at coordinate 2,087,846 of NC_052160.1, forward strand.
TGCCTGTGTGTGGAAGGTAGGGTGAGATAAACGTTGGGGGGGGGGGGGGGTTAGAGATTAGATAATAGTTAACCAGTGTATTTGTTGCCTATTTAATTATAGTTATTGTTAATAATAACAATCTAATTGTGTTTCAATTTACAAACCTGGTGACTGTAATTATTGGGCGGCCGAAGACCTCGGATATTTTTAACCGTGTTGCGACTCTGGGTCAAGTGGGGCTGGAATTAGCCGCGCACTAACTCAGGGGGTCATGACACTCCGGATAGATAAAAGTGAAAACGCTGAGGAAAATATCAGTGGCAAAGTGTTTCCATTCATATTGAACAGATATTGATGGAACCATAGCGGATTCACTTCAGTAAAACCATGGTCACTTGAGAACTAACTTCAGATACTGCTGGCAGATGCATAAATACATTTCGGAGATGGTAGGAGTCACGTAAGTACTGCTAACCTCGAAAGCAGCTGCACCTGTTACTTCACTGACACCAACAGAGCAGGATTGGTGGGAGCTGACATTCCAAATCCTCTCTCAACGCATCTCACATTATTTCCTTATTGAATCTCACCCCCAGATACCAGCAGCTGTTGTCAGACTGATCAATAAAGCTGTCTGTAAATCCAAACAGCCTTCCTTGTCACAGTTCGAACTTGATTGTACGACCAATACCCATTGGCCATTTGTAATCTGAGGAAACCCACTGTACAATGCCAGTGATACAGAAACAGATCTTTAAAATCTGTGACTAGAATCATGCTGGGCAGCAAAATATCTCATTTACAGAGACTAAATGGATTGCACTGAATAATATGTAGGCACTTGACAAAGTATACCACAAATATAACATATTGAGTTCCATGAATACAGAGTTTTCCACAGGAACATGGTGAGTTTTCACATTTAGCCTGATGGTTCCTGTGGTGATATGCCTATACATAATATTACACACACCCAGCAGTGTTCCCTCAAACCAGCAGGTGGCGTCAGGCATCAGTCAGGTGACATCCGGTTACCAGCTGAAGGTTGTAAGGCATACACGAGGACAGTCGCACATAAGGGTAATTCCAGGAGAGACTAATGTAACTCAATGATAACGTGGTCAATGTAAGATTCTGATCATTACCTGACGGAATCACAGAATTTACAGAGACTCAAGAGGCCACCTGGCCCATTGAGTCTGCACCAGCCCCCAAAAAGAACACCCCACCCAAGCCCACACCTCCACACCCCCACCCTATCCCCGTAACCCCACCTTACCTTACCTTGTTCTTTGGACACTAAGGGCAATTTATCATGGCCAATCCACCTACCCCTGCACAACTTTGGACTGTGGGAGGAAACCGGAGCACCCGGAGGAAACCCACGCACACACGGGGAGGACGTGCAGACTCCACACAGACAGTGACCCGAGCCGGGAATCGAACCTGGGACCCTGGTGCTGTGAAGCCATTGTGCTACCACATGCACATTAATAAATCATCGTCTGGCTAAGTCACTAGCAGTTCTGTAAAATTATTGCAAGACAAGATCACGGAACACAACACTTTCCTGCTCCAGTTGCTCAGATTAGCTGGATAAATTCTGGATCTTTAATTACATGATCGCCCACCTCCATTTGGCCTCACTTCCCAACTAGGAACTTTCTGGACTTTAGATGTATAAAAAATGATCGAATTGAAACTCATACGACAAACAGGCTTGACAGTCTAAATGCTGATGTTGTTTCCCCTGGTTAGTGGTTAGCAGCTCAGTCTGGGGATTATAGCCATTCTTCTTCAGTTTCCTGAATGGGGGCAGCTCAAAGTGGCGACGCCATGACCTCTGCCACGTGTCCCAAATCCATCCTCGTCTGAACAGGAATCAAGCCCCGTGCTGTTGGCACCATTCTGATCCACGCTGGCCATCCAGCCAAATAAGCCAACCAACACCGCCCCCCCCCCCCCCCCCCCCCCAAGTCATCTGGGTTGCTTTGGAAATATACACTTTAAATGCTTAATGCTATAATATGGAGCTATGAATAGAGATGGTCGAGATTACAATTTATTTTCTAGCTCATGGCTGAACAGGAATCTCCTCCAATCGTACAGTGCGTGTTGGAAGCGTTTACAAGTTGGTACTCAACCTGTTTGGCCACGTTATGACTCACCTTCCTTGGCCATCATAATAATAATAGTAATCGCTTATTGTCAAAAATAGGCTTCAATGAAGTTACTGTGAAAAGCTCCAGGTCCTGGAGTGGGACATGAACCCAGAGCCTCTGACTCAGGGGTAGGGATTCCTCACACTGCGCCAAGAGACCTCCCACAGCGGACAACAAGGAGCTAATAATTTAAGATTGAGGTGAAGAATGTCTTGACTCAGAGGGTATGGAATCTCAGTTGTTGAGTATGTTGATGACTGAGATGGACAGATTTTGCCGGGAATCAAGGGATATGGGGATCGGGTGGGAAAATAGAATAGAGGTCAAAGATCAGCCCTGATCTTCCCAAACAATGAAACAGGCTCGAGGCATCATACCACCTGTTCCTGCATCTAATTCCCATTTCTCAAACTTTTCATTACCCAGAGGGATGGATTTCTACTGTTGGACAAATAATCTTTCCCCATTTCCAATATTTTTATGACAGTATTTCAATAAAATAAAATTAAACATTTTATCTTTGCTGTTACATGTGGGGAAAGTATGAGGTCATTTTGCCCTTTACTCACCTCTCGGCTGACTGTAACAAATCTATTTTAGAGAAAGAGAATTTTAACCCCTTCGAGTGTTGTGGCTTTAAAGAACAGACATGGGCCGGGATTCACAGAAAACTCGGCTAAGTGTTGACGCCGGCGTAAACACCGGAATGTTTCACGGCGGCTTCAATGGGCCTCTTGGCCCAGGAATTGTGTTGCCCTCAGGGGGCCAGCACAGCGCTGGAGTGCTCCGCTACACGCTGCGGGCTGGAGTGCTCCGCACTGCACCAGCTGCCATACGCAGCCCTGCACTACTCGCTGCGGGCTGGAGTGCTCCAGCTGCCGTACGCAGCCCTGCATTACACGCTGCGGGCTGGAGTGCTCCGCTACACGCTGCGGGCTGGAGTGCTCCGCACTGCACCAGCTGCCATACGCAGCCCTGCACTACACGCTGTGGGCTGGAGTGCTCCGCTACTCGCTGCGGGCTGGAGTGCTCTGCACTGCTCCAGCTGCCATACGCAGCCCTGCACTACACGCTGTGGGCTGGAGTGCTCCGCTACACGCTGCGGGCTGGAGTGCTCCGCACTGCACCAGCTGCCATACGCAGCCCTGCACTACACGCTGCGGGCTGGAGTGCTCCGCTACACGCTGCG
>NC_052160.1:2093678-2147665 GCF_902713615.1 Scyliorhinus canicula
CAGACACACAGACACACAAACACACACAGACACACAGACACACAGACACACACACACAGACACACAGACACACAGACACACAAACACACACAGACACAGACACACACACAGACACACACAGACACACACACACACAGACACACAGACACACAGACACACACACACACACACAGACACACACACAGACACACACAGACACACACACACACACACACACACAGACACACAGACACACAGACACACAAACACACACAGACACACAGACACACACACACACACAGACACACACACACACACACACAGACACACAGACACCCACACACACACACAGACACACAGAGACACACACACACACAGACACACAGACACACAGACACACACCACACACACACACAGACAAAGACCATTTCTACAAATGTAACATGGTGTGAGCCGGTGGGAACACGTCGTATTGGGCAGACTGCTCGGCCAATCCGGGCCGGAAGAATCGCCGCTCGCCCGTTAGAAACGGCATGCGGCGATTCTCCGAGCGGCCAGCCGTAAATCTCGCCGTGCCGGTTGGGGGGGGGTGGGAGAATCGCGTGCGGGTGCTGGGGCGGCGTGGCGGGACTCGCCCGGCATCCCCGTGATTCTCCCACCCGGCGTGGGGGGGGGGGGGGGGGGGGGGAATTGCGCCCATGAACTCCGATTACTAATAGGGCAAAAAGGAAACAGGTAAGTTTTCTAAACTGTCATTAAGATGGTAAGTGGAAATTGGAAGGCCTGAAGGATTTTTCTTGCTTTATTGAAGCTAAAGGGCGTTAGATGTTTCTGAGGTTTTTAGTCAAAATGACAGCCAAGCTCTTTTGGTGAAGAAATATAGGTTTGGAGGTAAAACGAATTAGCCCCTCTTCACTGCCCGAGATTACTGCATTTCTGAGGCAGGGTCATTTTTTTTGTGTTCGGTAAGATCCCCTTCCTCTCTCGTTATTGGTCCCAGAATACCCTGCTGTGCATCCTTGTTGATTAATAAAATATTAGCTATCTCCAGCCAGTTTCTAGCCAGTAACAACAGTGTCAGTGTGATCAATTGTCAACACAAATGATTCAGAGTTATAAACCATTGTCACACAGTGGGGAAGGAATGGTGGCTGTGCTAAACGGTTCTTCCACACCCCACTTTGTTAGATTTAAAGTTTTCAGGAACTAGTCCACGATGACATTATTTGAGTTTCTGTAAATATTCAGACAATTGTGCCTGTAAATTCCACAAGGGGTCTTGTTGCATGCTGATTCTCTTCAATGGAATGTCCTTCAGTATGACATTTACATTTTAATTACTTTACAGAGGAAAGTTCAGACATGAACATGCCTATACCAAATTCACAAAATAAGTCTTGTGGCCCACCTGTAGTCCATTTTGTTCAGGAAAATTGTCCATTCCATGCAACTTTTTAGAAAATAAGGTAAAGTGTTCACCCTAATATGCTGTCCGGGTACAGGACATGTGAAGAAAATGTAATTATTTTAATATTTTGAGGGTTTATTGTGTCATTCTGTGAAGCAAGCCTGTGGGGTCTCTGGTTGTGCTTCTGTATTTGTGACTAATTTAGTTAAGCTGGGGACTAGGTGTCTTCAGGGCTGAGGACATCAAAGGGTCTAGGTGTGAAAGGCAGGCACTTGAAGTAAAAATGCCCAAGTCGAATTTTGCTGCAAGTAAATAAGATATGGGCAGAAATGTGCATTAGGAGATAAGACGCTTTGATATGTAGACTCCACACAGACAGTGACCCAAGCCGGGAATCGAACCTGGGACCCTGGCACTGTGAAGCAGCAGTGCTAACCCCTGTGCTACCATGCTTCACTTGGTATTTGCTTTCACAGTCATAATAGATATGATCTTGACATTGCCCTCAGCCTCCCCTAGCCTCCTTCCATCATAGGCACTCAAAGCCACTTGCATTCTCCCCCAGATGAGCTTTTGAACCTCAAGTTCACTTTGTCCAACCCTGCACTGCGCCAGTATTTGCTTTCAACCCGTGTTGTGCAGTCTTGCACACCAGCTCTGAATACCGAGACCCCAAGCAACCTGGAGAACCTACCAACCCGGGCCTTGTTTCCACCCAGGGTCAAGCATATATTTTTTTTTAATTGTGTATTTCAATGTTTTCTGGGGAAAAAACAGTATCAGTCAAGATTGTGACTCATTCGCCCATCAACTAATAGGAACATCATCAGATCAAGTTACAACATTGGTTCCAGATCTGCCATTTCCTTCCCAGGTCAGATATTGGGATCTACCTTTAGGTTTCCCCCAGGTTAGACTCTGTACCCATTCCCCAAAGCTGAAGCTAGACTGTGATCTTTGACATTTCCTTCTGTCCTGTGTGCTACAATATCTTCAGTCTCCAATATCCCAGCCCAGAGCTTTTTTTGTGAGACGTGACCACCTTAAAATGTCAAATTTAATAAATAGTGAAAGGGCCAATCATGACCTGTACCCAAGCACAATGGAAAGTATACACAAAAGAGAGGAGACAGTGGAAATGCCATTGCCACAGGAGGTCTAGATGGAATAATGAAGAAAAAAGACAAAAATACAGATACAGAAACCTGGGAGAAAATAAGCCAGAGCCTCACAGAGAGAGAAAGTGTGAAAGATAAATGGAGAAGGAGAAACAATTAGCAAGTGGGACAGGAAGATAATTACAGCAAGAACGAAAAGCCAAATAGGAAGAGGAATCAACTACATTTAAATGAATGATGAACACAGCATTTATAATGCAGTGGAAATTTCAGCTTCACTATTCTTCTCATACATCTATCAACCAATAAAGGGCATTTTATGTCGTTCTACTGGAATGCTGGACCTCTTACTGTTTGTCTGTATCGGATAAGCTGCAATGGTTGCCAAGTAACAACAATTTGCATTTAGATAACTCTCCTTTGATAGAGGAACTCCTCCGAACACTTGAGAAGAAATGGAAGTGAAGGAGTTTACAGAAAGGAAAAGGAGAGTTTGTAGGAGGCGTCGGAAGGTGGAAAGAGAGTTAATAAGGCAGCACGGTAGCATTGTGGATAGCACAATCGCTTCACAGCTCCAGGGTCCAAGGTTCGATTCTGGCTTGGGTCACTGTCTGTACGGAGTCTGCACATCCTCCCCGTGTGTGCGTGGATTTCCTCCGGGTGCTCCGGTTTCCTCCCACAGTCCAAAGACGTGCAACTTAGGTGGATTGGACATGATAAATTGCCCTTAGTGTTCAAAATTGCCCTTAGTGTTGGGTGGGATTACTGGGTTATGGGGATAGGGTGGAGGTGTTAACCTTGGGTAGGGTGCTCTTTCCAGGAGCCGGTGCAGACTCGATGGGCGAAATGGCCTCCTTCTGCACTGTAAATTCTATGATAAATTCTATTTTTACAGGGAAACCATTTAGAGGTTAATTGAACTCACATCTTAAAGTCAAACAGTTATTTTAACTTCATTTCAGTTCACAAGCTCTGTGGAATTTGGTAAAAATGAACAGCTTCAAATAAAACTGTGATTTATATTTTGCCACAATTTGGTATCCCATAGTGGTGCTCGAAACCGTAACATCGTTCTAAATGTTAGTGAGATATCCTTATAAATGTTATTGCAGTTTTTATAACTGTCTCTCATTCCTGGCAATATCTTTCAATGCAAATCACTTTAGATTTCTGTATTAATGCAGGAATACCGACACATTTTGTTCAATTCTTGCATGCACAGTTGCTTTTTTAATTGCTTTTACTTGGAATGAGAATATGTGCAGAGCACAGTTTCACAGGCTGTTGGCTCTTCATGACAAAATTACATCTGGCTACATGAAATTTGAATGGAAAGATATTAAGGCAAATACATGATAGACAATAAATATTTAGATAGCGATGGCTTCTTTCAACATTTATCATATCACAAATTAAGTAATACAGAACTAAAGTAATTTACAGAAGCTTAATTTTCAGCTGAGATGTTAACACAGATTCATCTACCCTGTCAGCTGGATGTAAAAGATCCTTCAGTATGGATAAGAAAAGCAGAACGTTCTCCTAGTCTCATCAAACAATGTCACTAAAAAGCACATGTTCTGCTCATTTATTAAATTGATGTTCCTGGAGTCATGCTGTGCACGGGTTAGCTGTCACATTTTCCTAAGCTACTACAGTTCAACACTTCAGAAGTTCTTCATTGGTTGCAAAATATTTTTGGCTGGATTTCTAGCTCAAGATCCTGCCTCTGCCGCCAGGAAATGGGATTTCCCAGCAGCCATGGCTTGGGGACAAGCCAGCGGCTTCGTGAAGCTGGAGTTCACTGGTTAATAAACCTACCTCTGTTCCCAAAAAACACATCAGTGCTGCTCTCCCAATGGACAAAGGATGAACTGTTTTGGGAACGTTTCTGAATTTATAGAAGTTTAAACCTATAAGGCAAATTAAGCATCATCTGACCCTACCTCCCCTCACCCCCTCGCCCATTATCCACTTCATCCACTATAACAGTTGGAAGCTGTTGAATAGACCATAAACCTCCACAGGTACAAAGGACGGGGCCAAGCATTTGCAAAATGGTTAGGTAGTTAGGTTACAGCCAAGAAATAATAAAACACCCCAAGTAAACAACCTGAACTGTTGTCACAGCAGATGTTGAGGTGAAAATATGAAAGTAATGGCAAAAATTTAAACATTTATACATTCTTATCATACTGTGATATTATTTCAATAATGTGAAATATACCCTCCCTTTTTATCCTTTAGATAATCCTTTTTTTAAACTCACTGGAAGACTTTTCCACATTTACAATGCTGATTGTAAATATTGATCTTTTATTTGAATTCATCAGTTGACAGAAACAACAAATCTGACAATATACTGTTTGATGGGTAGTTACATCTTCGAAACACAGCACTGTTATAATTATCATAATGTACAATATATAAGCTACAACTCATGTGGCAGCATTTCACGATGAACTATAAAGGATGCAAATAATATGAATAATATAACATCCTATGAATGAATACATTTTTAAAAAATTAATGACTTGGATGATGGAATAAAAAGCCACATATCCAAATTTACCAAAGATACTGGAAGGACCCTTCCTGTCGATTCCCTTATTCCCTGCTTGGCAAACTTTGGTTCCAACTCCATCTACAAGTTTGCTGACGATACGACCATAGTGGGCCGGATCTCGAATAACGACGAGTCAGAATACAGGAGGGAGATAGAGAACCTAGTGGAGTGGTGTAGCGACAACAATCTCTCCCTCAATGCCAGCAAAACTAAAGAGCTGGTCATTGACTTCAGGAAGCAAAGTACTGTACACACCCATGTCAGCATCAACGGGGCCGAGGTGGAGATGGTTAGCAGTTTCAAATTCCTAGGGGTGCACATCACCAAAAATCTGTCCTGGTCCACCCACGTTGACGCTACCACCAAGAAAGCACAACAGCGCCTATACTTCCTCAGGAAACTAAGGGAATTCAGCATGTCCACATTAACCCTTACCAACTTTTACAGATGCACCATAGAAAGCATCCTATCTGGCTGCATCACAGCCTGGTATGGCAACTGCTCGGCCCAGGACCACAAGGAACTTCAGAGAGTCGTGAATACCGCCCAGTCCATCACACAAACCTGCCTCCCATCCACTGACTCCATCTACTCTTCCCGCTGCCTGGGGAAAGTGGGCAGCACAATCAAAGACCCCTCCCACCCGGCTTACTCACTCTTCCAACTTCTTCCATTGGGCAGGAGATACAGAAGTCTGAGAACACGCACAAACAAACTCAAAAACAGCTTCTTCCCCGTTGTTACCAGACTCCTGAACGACCCTCTTATGGACTGACCTGATTAACACTACACCCTGTATGCTTCACCCGATGCCGGTGTCTATGTATTTACATTGTGTACCTTGTGTTGCCCTATTATGTATTTTTTTACATTCCCTTTTCTTTCCATGCACTTAATGATCTGTTGAGCTTCTCACAGAAAAATACTTTTCACTGTCCCTCAGTACACGTGACAAAGAACAAAATCCAAATCCAAATCCAATTTCAGTATTTTGCTATAATCATGTTTGATCCATGGATGTTTAATGGACATGTGCCTTTAAGTCAAGCAGAGGAAGTGAGGAACTTAGAAGTCACAAAATATTAGTGCTAGCTTTCGAACAGCAGAGCGTTTTGGCACCTGAGAGTTTGAGGGACTCAGTTTGATTGGTTGGTTTGTAGCCAATGAGTTAGAAAAAGCCATTATTCTGCCCGGTAACAGGCAGTGATTGGGTCCTAACCAAGTGGAATGGTTTTTAGAGAACCAAGGAAAGGATAGTTGGGTCCTGGATGCTCAGACAAGAAGCTGCGAGTCTCTCTCTCTCTTACTCCAGAAAAGCTGCAGACCTGCTGTATTTCCGAAACCACAGAGAACCTGGATGAATCTACAGTGAAAAACCGTTACAAACTGAAAGCAAAAACCTCGAACTGAAAGCCTAGACTGGAGGAAGGTGTGATAGGAGACAGCCATCGGAAACAAAGACTCTTATCCTTTAACTTTCATCATTACTTTTACACCCCTCTTTTCCCCTCTGTGTTTGTTTATCTGTCTTGTCTGTGTGTTTTGTAGCCACCTGGGTTGGCCACTTCCCAACTTTAAAATGGAGATTCGCTAAGAATGCAGGGAAATTCAGCCAAGGACAGGAAAAGAAGCAGGTGCAAAGTTTCCTGTATATTAGGACTTGCAGAACCCAGACAGACTCAAAACCAAAAACCATCTGCATAGTAATGAGCGATCCCCGGGAACAATTGGTAACATTAAGAGTAATCGAGACCAAACCAGACTCCTCGGCGCCAGCGGGAGCCAAGACAAAGGAAGGCCAACGGACACTTAGAAACCGCCCAGTGATCAGGGGACAGCTCCAGTATTGGAGAAATCGATCCAAGTGATGAGAAGTCAGTCCAATCACTTGGAACCAGGTACGGGGTCCGCCCAAAAGGGCGCGAAGCCCCTGGGGACTATAAAGTAGAGTCCCCAAGTTCAATTTGTTCTTCTTGGCAGGGTCTCTCAGCAGCTCGAAACAACCCTTGACCGTGACCTGCCTAGCAGCTGCACCAACCAAGTAAATCTCCAGTCAACGCACGCTACGAGATAGACGCTCCTAGCTACTAGTCCATACCAGCTTTGAAGCCCGCAGACTCAGAATCAAACGAAAGGCCATTTGTTCCCCTGACCTGGTGGGCCAGTTCCAAAGCTAAGTATAGGCCTTTTAGCGTTAGAGATAGTCTAGTAAATAGAGTTTTATGCATGAGTAGTGATTGACAGTGTATAATAAATGTTTTTTGATTTGAAACTTACTAACTGGTGTATTGAGTTATTGATCAGGACTTGAACTTGAACCTCGTGGTGGTATCATAAAGGTACCTGGCGACTCTAGAGCAAAGGTTATAAAACAGAGCAATTAAGTGTAAAGCACACTTAGCAACAGTTTGTCTGTGTGTGTGTGTATATAGAGGGTCGGGGCGATTTAAAGAAAGGTGTTGGGAATTAGAATATAGTTAACCAGTTGTATTTGCTGCATATAGGGCAGCACGGTGGCCTAGTGGTTAGCACAACCGCCTCACGGCGCTGAGGTCCCAGGTTCGATCCCGGCTCTGGGTCACTGTCCGTGTGGAGTTTGCACATTCTCCCCGTGTCTGGGTGGGTTTCACCCCCACAACCCAAAAATGTGCAGAGTAGGTGGATTGGCCACGCTAAATTGCCCCTTAATAGAAAAAATAATTGGGGAATCTAAATTTATAAAAAAAAGTATTTGCTGCATATTTATAGCTATTGTTATTAATAAAATATAATCATGTTTACATTTACAAACCTGGTGACTGTAATTATTGGGCAGCCAGAGGTCAAGACTTTGGGTGTTTTTTTCTAAGAATTATTTGTTAATCTCAATTGTGTAGCGATTCTGGAACAAGTGGGGCTGGAATTGACTGCGCACTAACCCAGGGGGTCGTAACAATACAAAGATAAGCAGTATTTTAAATAGCGTAGATGGGAGAGTAATATTGAAAAGAAATACTGATAAATTAAAAGGGAAAAACTGTCCAATTAATTTCAACGTAGGCAACTATGAGGCATCCATGTTGGATCTTAATAGGCGAGAACACTGGTGAAAAGTTAGAAACAGTGGAATTTCAGAGACACCAAGAGTCCAGGTGCACAGAGCATTAGAATGTCTACAGAAAATAATTGAAAAGGCTGATGGAGTGCTGCTCTTTACATATGGAGGACCAGAACACAAGGGAAGTAAAAACCACCCTTCACCTATATAAAGCTTCAGTTAGACCACATCTGGGACAAGGTGTCATGTGAGAGGACCTTTAAGAAATTAATCAATCCCCCGCTAGGTCCCCATGCTGCCTTTTCCCAGACTGCCGCATTCCGCAGTCTCCTTCTCTCTCATTCCCTACATTCCTTCTCTCCCCAACAAGCCCCATTCCCCAGCTTCCATTTTTGCCCCAATCCCATGCCGTAGACTCTCCCTAATCCGCCTCAGCATTTATTGTTTCCTGCAGTCTCAACATCCACCAGTAGCCTTCAACTGAGTAACAAGTATACCGTTTTGGATACTTGTGGGGGGGACGACTTACCAGGGGTAAGCCATGGGGTACGGGCCTCTGGCACGGAGTCTGTCCCTATTGCTCAGAAGGGAAGGGGGGAAAGGAGTAGAACATTAGTAATTGGGGACTCAATAGTCAGGGGCACAGATAGGAGATTTTGTGGGAGCGAGAGAGACTCACGTTTGGTATGTTGCCTCCCAGGTGCAAGGGTACGTGATGTCTCGGATCGTGTTTTCCGGGTCCTTAAGGGGGAGGGGGAGCAGCCCCAAGTCGTAGTCCACATTGGCACTAACGACATAGGTAGGAAAGGGGACAAGGATGTCAGGCAGGCCTTTAGGGAGCTAGGATGGAAGCTCAGAGCGAGAACAAACAGAGTTGTTATCTCTGGGTTGTTGCCCGTGCCACGTGATAGTGAGATGAGGAATAGGGAGAGAGAGCAATTAAACACGTGGCTACAGGGATGGTGCAGGCGGGAGGGATTCAGATTTCTGGATAACTGGGGCTCTTTCTGGGGAAGGTGGGACCTCTATAGACAGGATGGTCTACATCTGAACCTGAGGGGCACCAATATCCTGGGGGGCAGATTTGTTAGTGCTCTTTGGGGGGGTTTAAACTAATTCAGCAGGGGCATGGGAACCTGGATTGTAGTTTTAGGGTACGGGAGATTGAGAGTATAGAGGTCAGGAGCACAGATTTGACTTCGCAGGAGGGTGCCAGTGTTCAGGAAGGTGGTTTGAAGTGTGTCTACTTCAATGCCAGGAGTATACGAAATAAGGTAGGGGAACTGGCAGCATGGGTTGGTACCTGGGACTTCGATGTTGTGGCCATTTCAGAGACATGGATAGAGCAGGGACAGGAATGGTTGTTGCAGGTTCCGGGGTTTAGGTGTTTTAGTAAGCTCAGAGAAGGGGGCAAAAGAGGGGGAGGTGTGGCGCTGCTAGTCAAGGACAGTATTACGGTGGCGGAAAGGATGCTAGATGGGGACTCTTCTTCTGAGGTAGTATGGGCTGAGGTTAGAAACAGGAAAGGAGAGGTCACCCTGTTAGGAGTTTTCTATAGGCCACCTAATAGTTCTAGGGATGTAGAGGAAAGGATAGCGAAGATGATTCTGGAAAAGAGCGAAAGTAACAGGGTAGTTGTTATGGGAGACTTTAACTTTCCAAATATTGACTGGAAAAGATATAGTTCGAGTACATTAGATGGGTCATTCTTTGTACAATGTGTGCAGGAGGGTTTCCTGACACAATATGTTGACAGGCCAACAAGAGGCGAGGCCACATTGGATTTGGTTTTGGGTAATGAACCAGGCCAGGTGTTAGATCTGGAGGTAGGTGAGCACTTTGGAAACAGTGACCACAATTCGGTGACCTTTACGTTAGTGATGGAAAGGGATAAGTATACCCCGCAGGGCAAGAGTTATAGCTGGGGGAAGGGCAATTATGATGCCATTAGACATGACTTAGGATGTGTTGGTTGGAGAAGTAGGCTGCAAGGGTTGGGCACACTGGATATGTGGAGCTTGTTCAAGGAACAGCTATTGCATGTTCTTGATAAGTACGTACCAGTCAGGCAGGGAGGAAGGGGTCGAGCGAGGGAACCGTGGTTTACCAAAGAAGTGGAATCTCTTGTTAAGAGGAAGAAGGAGGCCTATGTGAAGATGAGGCGTGAAGTTTCAGTTGGGGCGCTTGATATTTACAAGGAAGCGAGGAAGGATCTAAAGAGAGAGCTGAGACGAGCAAGGAGGGGACATGAGAAGTCTTTGGCAGGTAGGATCAAGGAAAACCCAAAAGCTTTCTATAGGTATGTCAGGAATAAAAGAATGACTAGGGTAAGAGTAGGGCCAGTCAAGGACAGTGGTGGGAAGTTGTGTGTGGAGGCTGAGGAGATAAGCGAGATACTAAATGAATACTTTTCGTCAGTATTCACTCAAGAAAAAGATAATATTGTGGAGGAGAATGCTGAGACCCAGGCTATTAGAATAGATGGCATTGAGGTGCGTAGGGAAGAAGTGTTGGCAATTCTGGACAAGGTGAAAATAGATAAGTCCCCGGGGCCGGATGGGATTTATCCTAGGATTCTCTGGGAAGCCAGGGAAGAGATTGCTGAGCCTTTGGCTTTGATTTTTAGGTCATCATTGGCTACAGGAATAGTGCCAGAGGACTGGAGGATAGCAAATGTGGTCCCTTTGTTCAAGAAGGGGAGTAGAGATAACCCCGGTAACTATAGGCCGGTGAGCCTAACGTCTGTGGTGGGTAAAGTCTTGGAGAGGATTATAAAAGATACGATTTATAATCATCTAGATAGAAATAATATGATTAGGGACAGTCAGCATGGTTTTGTGAAGGGTAGGTCATGCCTCACAAACCTTATCGAGTTCTTTGAGAAGGTGACTGAACAGGTAGACGAGGGTAGAGCAGTTGATGTGGTGTATATGGATTTCAGTAAAGCGTTTGATAAGGTTCCCCACGGTCGTCTATTGCAGAAAATACGGAGGCTGGGGATTGAGGGTGATTTAGAGATGTGGATCAGAAATTGGCTAGTTGAAAGAAGACAGAGAGTGGTAGTTGATGGGAAATGTTCAGAATGGAGTTCAGTTACGAGTGGCGTACCACAAGGATCTGTTCTGGGGCCGTTGCTGTTTGTCATTTTTATAAATGACCTAGAGGAGGGTGCAGAAGGATGGGTGAGTAAATTTGCAGACGACACTAAAGTCGGTGGAGTTGTAGACAGTGCGGAAGGATGTTGCAGGTTACAGAGGGACATAGATAAGCTGCAGAGCTGGGCTGAGAGGTGGCAAATGGAGTTTAATGTGGAGAAGTGTGAGGTGATTCACTTTGGAAAGAATAACAGAAATGCGGAATATTTGGCTAATGGTAAAATTCTTGGTAGTGTGGATGAGCAGAGGGATCTCGGTGTCCATGTACATAGATCCCTGAAAGTTGCCACCCAGGTTGATAGGGTTGTGAAGAAGGCCTATGGTGTGTTGGCCTTTATTGGTAGAGGGATTGAGTTCCGGAGCCATGAGGTCATGTTGCAGTTGTACAAAACTCTAGTACGGCCGCATTTGGAGTATTGCGTACAGTTCTGGTCGCCTCATTATAGGAAGGACGTGGAAGCTTTGGAACGGGTGCAGAGGAGATTTACCAGGATGTTGCCTGGTATGGAGGGAAAATCTTATGAGGAAAGGCTGATGGACTTGAGGTTGTTTTTCGTTAGAGAGAAGAAGGTTAAGAGGTGACTTAATAGAGGCATACAAAATGATCAGAGGGTTAGATAGGGTGGACAGCGAGAGCCTTCTCCCGCGGATGGAGGTGGCTAGCACGAGGGGACATAGCCTTAAATTGAGGGGTAATAGATATAGGACAGAGGTCAGAGGTGGGTTTTTTACGCAAAGAGTGGTGAGGCCGTGGAATGCCCTACCTGCAACAGTAGTGAACTCGCCAACATTGAGGGCATTTAAAAATTTATTGGATAAGCATATAGATGATAAGGGCATAGTGTAGGTTAGATGGCCTTTAGATGTTTTCCATGTCGGTGCAACATCGAGGGCCGAAGGGCCTGTACTGCGCTGTATCGTTCTATGTTCTATGTTCTATGTTCTAACTACCTCAGTGATAATCTTTGAAACTGTTTCACAAAATCACATCTGAATGTCTCTCCATTTTAAATACTTCTCAAAATTCAGCTCTTTGACTTAGCCGCTGTCCGCATATTGCCACCTAATTAATGCTATCTTAGTCCATTATCTTCCTTCCCACCTTGCTGCCCATGGGCTGGTTTAGCTTACTGAGTTAAATCGCTGGCTTTTAAACAGACCAAGCAGGCCAGCACCGCGGTTCGATTCCCGTACCAGCCTCCCCAGACAGGTGCTGGAATGTGGCAACTAGGGGCTTTTCACAGAAACTTGAAGCCTACTCGTGACAATAAGCGATTTTCATTTCTTCAATATGTCTATTTTTGAAGCATTTGGAAATTATTTTACACTGTAGGTACTGTAAAATGTAAGTTGTTCTTGGTTTACTATTCAAAGATAAGGTTTTACCGATGATCAAATTCAGAAATGTGTTGCTAATTTTCCTGTATTCTGAAGAATGCAGTTTTTCACTTGCAACAACCTCGGCAACATGAATACCAACGATTACTTTATTGCAATAATGCAGTGACATCTTCTGGAGAACACTGAAAGTGCAGATTTCAGTTTTAATTGAAACTTTTATTATACAATGCCGACTACAAACATGTAGTCAGTTTTTAATAGAGAATGACATTTTTCAATTGACCACAAGGTGAGCATTAAATGAGAGGGCAGAATATGAAATTATATTAATTTAACAACGACTAAATTGCTGTTAAATGCATGAATGTAGCACTAAAAGAGTGTGGAAAAGTAATAGTGGAGCCAAGCCCAAAGTTACAGAAATCAATGTTCTGTTTTATGAAACAGAAATGGTTCAGTTTGGTTCAACGATTTATAATAAATTGCTTCTCGGCCTTTTGGCTCAGGTCAAGTGTAGTATCTGCTCTGCCTTTTGGCTCAGATCTGGGCTGTCTCACTTGTGGGGGAACATGAATTGGATTCAATTTGAATTTGAATTAGTTTTTGGAGCAGGCAAGGAGGTGGATTAGGGGTTCGCCCCTGACCACAACCTGAGCCCTGGCTTTGTAACTCAGGAAAAGTAATTTTTTAAAACTATTTATAATAAATTGGGTAAATGTGATTCCTCCCCCCAAAATATGAATGATTCTCACGTACTTAAAAGCTCAATACATGACACAACCCTTTTCAGAAATCAGATATTTTATTTTATTCCTGAAGTTAAATCTTCAAACTCATGCATGTTAGCTCATATCCTATTACACAGCTTCAATCTCACGCCACATTATCCCGTTTAAAATATCCCGGGCGAGATTCTCCGCACTCCCGACGGTGCGGAGAATAGCGTGGCTCGTAAAATTTTACGGCCACGCTGTTCCGACGCCCTCCCGCTATTCTCCCCCCCCCCCCCACACCCGACTCCCGATACGAATCGCTGCCGCCGTTTTTTTACGGCCGGCAGCGATTCACAGCTGATGGATGGGCCGAGTTCCCAGCCCTTTACGGATGTTTTTACGAACGGCAAACACACCTGGTCTGGCCGTTTGTAAAAATGGCCGTAAACTCTCGCTTTTTATAACCATGGCACCGATTGGCACGGCAGTACCACGGCCGTGCCAAGGGTGCCATGGGCCCGCGATCGGTGGGCACCGATCGCGGGCAGCGGGTCCGATGCCCGCGCACTATTTGTCCTTCCGCCGCCCCGCAGTATCCATTCGCGGGGCGGCTGAGGGGCATCCCGGCCCGCGCATGCGCGGGTTTCGCACAAATACGCTATGACGTCATCCGCGTATGCGCGGGTTGGAGTCTTCCAATCTGCGCATGCGCGGCTGACGTCATATGACGCGTCAGCCGGCGCTAACTCTGGCAAGCGGGCTTAATGAAATTCGTTAAGCCCGCGATGCCGGAGCTTGCGGCGTCGGGCTGCTAGCCCCGACCGGGGACCAGAATCAGTTCCCGGTCGGGGAGGGGGGGGCTGGCGTCAAACCCGCCCGGATTTGACGCCAGCCTTACGATTTCTCCCCATATGGGAGAATCTCGCCCCCCAGATTTGTCAGTTAACCCACCTGGATTCAGAGTTCCTAAAATCAATTATCATTTCAAAGCCCTATGGCCAACAATCATTCCCTTCAATTAACCTTCCAGCAATTTCACTGAAGGAGCAATTAGGAATTTAATTTGGATTATTATCTTCTCAAAACAAATGATGTATTGTCACATCACCATGTCAGTGAAGGTTATGGTGTTTTGATGTAGTTGGCATAATCATCCTTCCGTACAGCCTTTTAGGTAACATATTAACCTGTTTTATTTGCTGCATCTCCTAATTTACATATTGTTCACAATTAATGCATTTCACAAAGACACTTATAGACAAACATAAAATGCTGCAAAGCATTGGCATCAATTTCATAATTTATAGATTTGAAATAGCCCCATACCATTATTTGACATATGGCATACAATGTAGAATCCCTACAGTGCAGAAGGAGGCCATTCAGCCCATCGAATCCCTCCGGAAGAGCACCTTACCTCGGCCCTCTGCACCATTCTAACCCCATAGCCCCGTGCATTGATCATGGCCAATCCACCTAACCCACACATATTTGGACTGTGGGAGGAAACCCAAGCAGACGACAGCACGGTAGCACAGTGGTTAGCACAGTTGCTTCACAGCTCCAGGGTCCCAGGTTCGATTCCCGGCTTGGGTCACTGTCTGTGCGGAGTCTGCACATTCTCCCCGTGTCTACATGGGTTTCCTCCGGATGCTCCGGTTTCCTCCCACAGTCCAAAGATGTGCAGGTTAGGTGGATTGGCCATGCTAAATTGCCCTTAGTGTCCAAAAAGGTGAGGTGGGGTTACTAGGTTACGGGGATGGGGTGGAGGCATGGACTTAAGTGGGGGTGCTCTTTCCTAGGGCCAGTGCAGACTCGATGGGCCAAATGGCCTTCTGCTGCACTGTAAATTCTATGATTCTATGACATGGGGAGAAAGTTCAAACTCCACACAGTCACCCGAGGCTGGAATTGAACCTGGGACTCTGGGACAGCAGTGCTAACCACTGCGCCACAATGTCGCCCCAAAGCACCAATTAAAAATTCGAAATAGTGGCTTTCCACTGAGTACGCATGTGTTTAAAATCATGTTTTTGAGGACAGTACAAGACCAGTTTATCCCAATCCTTATTGCACAAGGTTACTCACATCAGAGGATCTAAAGGTTCCTTGTATTTCAAAGCCTCTTCACATTATGGATTGATTTCTGCTGTCTTTTGTTTTCCAAATGTAGTGTCACAAGATCTGGTGCCCAATCCTGTATTTTGCAATGTTTCTAACCTTAGGCTGATTATGATAATTTTGCTCTTTTCATTTGGAGTGCAGTACTTATTTTTTGCTTCTTTCAAGTACCTGCACAAAATGTTGGCCAGACAGGGAGTTTGAATATTAAGAGATAAAAATGGAAGTGAGATTGAAAAGTGAGATTGACTAAAAATGGCTGTGTAAGCATCGTCATTGTATTATATCAAATATTTCTAAAGATTTTGAGATCAGTATTTCAGAAATGCTGGAAAGGTTAAAGGGGCTGAATCCAATTGACACTCCTGGGTCCAGTGGCATTTTTCCAGTACTATTGAGCAAGAACTAGCAAGAGATTTGTACAAAACCAACTATGATCAATAGATCCTGATGATCAGGAATTACATCAGGAATACGCAGCATTGCTTTTGAAGGGGAGGATTATGCCTGACAAACACCTTGACTTCTTTTTGGGTTATAGAAGGGTAGAGTTCCCAATATGACTTGGGATTTTCTGATGACATTTGAGAAGGTGCCACATGAAGTATTTCTAACTGCGCTGGTGGGAATGGGCACAAAATTGTCTGAAAGAAATGCAGAATCTAGTGTGTGGCATTTTGTTGAATTGGGAATAGATATCGATCGGTGTTTTGCAGGATCTGGGGCGGGATTCTCCGATCGCCGACGCCAAAATCGTGTTTGCCGATCGGACGGAGAAACTATTTTTATGCCGAAATCGGGGACGCCGCACTTATTCCGATGCTCCTCCCCCTCAAAAACACGCACTCAAGGAGTACGCCGCACGCCATCGGGCGGTCTCAGGATAGCACCTAAGGCCCTCCCCCGATGCTCCCCACCCGATGTGCCGACTTCCCGATGGCGTTGGTCGTGTGTCCTCTCCTAATCATGGTGTTGCTGCTGCGGACGGTGTCCAACACCGCCACAGTCGGGGAGTGGGGGGGAGGGAGCTGTTCAGCCGGCAGGGGAGGCTTTGGCGGAGGCTGGGGCGACTGATGGGGGGGGGGGGGGGGGGTGCGGGCATGGCGAGGAGAGTTCCGTGGGGGGGCAGTTTTTCGCAAGCCGGGTCGGCACGCGGCCGCTGCCATACTGTACGGCGCAGCTGCCACAGGTCGCCGCCGTGCGCATGCACGATCACGGACCTGGCCATTCTCCGTCCGTATCAGCAGGTGGGGGCTTTATGTGGCGTGACTGCGAGCCCCCCACCAGGTGGCGCATCGGTGCAAGGGTGCTGCCGACTTTTTGGTCGTAAGAGCAGATGAATCCTGTAAACTTTGCTGCAGAATCGGGGAATCCTGCCCCAGGTATTTCTTATCTGCTAAATAAACCAAGAGTTCCGAACAACAATATTGAAGTCAACAGCAAATTATTAACAAGATGTTGAATAAGATCATGGCCAATCTGATAGTAACCTTGTGTCTGGCCTCCTCCCGATAACCTATCACCCCCTTGCTCACCAAGAATCTATCGGCTTCTGTCTTACAAATACTCACCCCCCATCCCGTGGTATGCTTTGTGACGGTACAGATAGCCCTCCATTGGTTAGTGGTAAGATCCTCTAGTCTCATTACTGTTAAGGGGGTTTCCCATTATTCACCCCTCCATTGGCAGAGAACCTCCAGCAGGGACTCACCGGCAGTGGATTCAGACCATCCTGATGGCGAAATGGGTGGAAAATCCCACCCTCTGTTTCCACCGCCTTTTCAGGAAGAAGGTTCCAAAGACTCCTGACCCTCTGAGTGGAAAATCTTTGCCTCATCTCTGTTTTAAGTGGATGACCCCTTATTTTTAAACAGTGACCCCCCCAGTTCTAGATTCTCCCACAAGAGGAATCATCCTCTCTTTTGATTGTTGTGCTTGTTTTACATCCTTGGTTACAGCTTATTGGTTATCTGCTGTAATGGTTGTCTAGCCTGGGTGAAGACTTCAGCTCCATGGAAACAGCGCCAACCTTTGGGACAGCTGTCCTCATGGTCAGCTCAGTAATCAGGACAATCCCTCCGGTCAGCAAAAAAAACACACGACCAGCCAATAATAAGCAGCTCCAGCAAGCCTCATCCTGTGAAAGGAAAAGTAACACCAATCAGATTCTGAATAGAGAGCAGGGTGTGGAAGATACATCTCATTGTGTGAGTCAACGTTCTCAACAACAACTCTGATTAAGTTAGAGTGCAACTCACAATTGCTTGGGAAAGAGCGAGTAGATGGATGGGGAGATAGCGTTAGTGTCTATTCAGCATACTTGTTATCATGAGTGCGGACAGTCTTTGTGCATCTGCTGGTCTTTGCTTACCCATCGTTTTAAAGCACTAATACCTAAAACATCCCAAAATATCCCAGCGTCCATCTGCCTCAGGAACTTGTTAGCTCCCTTCTCAAAGTTTGAAGGATGTTATCGCATATACACCAGTTCCAAAGGACAACTATAGAAAATAAATATTGTCTGATTCTTTAACCGTTAGAAACACTTACTAATCCCACTAATCCAATTCAAATACTTCTTCAGAACTACTATGCCTGGTGCTTTTATAATTTAGAAAATTTCAACCGTCCACAGTAACTTTAATGGAAAATCTTTGAGAAATTATATAAATGATGTTTACACTTTTATTCCAATAACAGAACAAAAGTCACATTTGACAGATCCCATGGTTTGCTTCTTCAGACCCCTGTTGACAGTCTGCACTGTCCGCTCGGTCACCGAGGGTGATACGAGGCCATGCCGCACCTCGTTGGGCTTCACGAAGAACTCAAACGCTTTGCTGCTAAAGAGGGTGCCATTATCCGCGACCAGCAACTCCGGGATGCTGGCACCCTTGATGTGGTGGATGACATCTGGGGACTTCCTGCCACTTAGAATGGGCGTCCACTATGAGAAGAAACTTTGATGCTTGGAAAGGTCTGGCTAAGTCGGCATGTAGATGCACGCAAGGCTGGATTCCCATGGATGTAGTGGGGCTACAGGTGGGAGCTTCTGCTGTTTCTGGCATATGGTATTGGGCTAGACGTTCGACCACATCTCTAGCCACGGCCACCACACATAGCTACGGGCAACATCTTCATTTTCGACACCCCTGTCCACTGTGCAGATTCCAAAGGATTGCATTTCTGCCTTGTTGTGGGACCACAATGCAAGCCCCCCCCCACAGAAGGATGCCGTCTTCAACGTCGGGCTCCTGAATTCTGGTTGCAAAGGCCCTTGTTTCTTCGGGCAGCTTCCCGTGCTGGCCCCCATGTAATACAATACGGAGTCATTTTGCATCCAGCAGCGTGTCTGGGCAGCAGTGACTGGCAGGGTACCGATAAAGTTCAATGTCAAATCGATGGGGGGGGGGGGGGGGGGGGGGGGGGGGGCTTCTTCCACCAGCTGGCTCACTGTAATATGCAGATTTGCCAAATTGTACCCACCCTATCACATCCCAATGCCATCTCCCAAGGCATTGCGAGCCAGGTAGATCCAGGGAATGAGGTCTCCTGGCTTCCATCGTCCACTTTGCGGCACAGCGCGCTGCTTTTCGGGCGCAACGTGTCCGTTCCGTTTGATTAAACCCTTTGTGAACAGTAGGGTCCCAGCACCGATCCCTGTGGTACCCCATTCGTCACTGCCGCCAATTTGAAAAAGATCGGTTAATTCCTACTGTTTGTTTTCTGTCTGCCAACCAGTTTTCTATCCATCTCAATACACTACCCCTAATACTATGCACTTTAATTTTACGCTCTTATGCAGGACTTTGTCGAAAGCCTTTTGAAAGTCCAAATAAACCGCACCCTCTGTCTCCCCATCAACTCTACTAGTTACATCCTCGAAGAATTCCGGTAGATTTGTCAAGCATGATTTCCCCATCATAAACCCATGCTGACTCTGTCCAATCCTGTCACTGTTTTCTATGTGCTCTACTATAAAATCTTTGATAACGGATTCTAGAATGTTCCTCATTACCAACGTCAGGCTTACTGGTCTATAATTCTTCTTTTCTCTCTACCTCCTCTTTTAATTAGTGGCGTTACATTAGCTACTCTCCAATCTGTAGGAATTGTTCCAGAGTTTATAGGGTGGCAAGGTAGCACAGTGGTTAGCACTGCTGCTTCACAGCGCCAGGGACCCGGGTTCGATTCCCAGCTTAAGTCACTATATGTGTGGAGTCTGCACGTTCTCCCTGTGTCTGCGTGGGTTTCCTCCAGGTGCTCCGGTTTCCTCCCATCAGTCCCGAAAGACGTGCTGTTGGGTGAATTGGACATTCTGAATTCTCCCTCTGTGTACCCGAACAGGGGCCGGAATGTGGCGACTAGGGGCTTTTCACAGTAACTTCATTGCAGTGTTAATGTCAGCCTACTTGTGACAATAAAGATTATTATTAGCATCCTGCAAGATGACCACCCATGCAGCCGCTATTTCCAGAGACACTTCCTCAAGTAGCTTAGTCATTTGCACGGAAGAACCGTTGAAGATTATGGGGAGCACCACAACCCCAGTAGCTAATGGACAGCAATTGGCACGACTCCCACTCACAGTCGTGCGAGGATCAGGCCTTAGTCTCATGGGCAGGAATTGGTTCCCGAAGATCCGATAGGACTGACTAGAATTTTAAAAATTAGGGATCAGTGGATTGTATGTGAAAATACCTCTAAGTATTCCAAGAGCGCCTCAGTAAAATAAAAGGAGCGAGGGTCAAACTCTATGTGGATCTCGATGACTTACCAAAATACCTCAGGGCTCGGCCAGTCCCATACCCATTGCTTGCAAAGGTAGAGACGGAAATTGAGCAGTTCGACAGTCTTGGGATAAGACGGCCAGTACAGTTCGCGGTGTGGGCTACAACAGTGGGCCCTGTCTTCAAGCCCGACAAGTCAGTCCGCCTTTGCAGAGATTGCAATCTTACAGATAACAAAGCCTCACGACTGGATTAGTATCGCATGTCGTGTACAGAGGGCTTGTCTGCTAAATTGGCCAGGGTCAAGCCTTCACAAAACTGGATATTAGCCATGCCTACCTCCAGCTCAGAGGAAATGAAACACCCAGAAAGTGTGTCACAATTAACACCCATAAGGGTCTGTATAAAGATGCACGCCGGCCCTTTGGAGTCTCATTGGCACATGCCATCTTTCAGCGTGTCATGGAAAATATTCTCCAAGTGCTGCCTGGAGTGACAGTACATCTCTACGAGAGTTATGTATTGAGGATTTGGCAGTTTTACTGTGGATATAGTTTACAAGATTGCATTATGGAGCACGTATGGACATGTGGATGGGCAGCACAGTAGCACAGTTAGCACTGTTGCTTCACAGCGCCAGAGTCCCGGGTTCGATTCCCGGCTTGGGTCACTGCCTGTGTCAGCCTGTTTTCCCCGTGTCTGCGTGGGTTTCCTCCGGCTGCTCCGGTTTCCTCCCACACGTCCCAAAAGACGTGCTGTGAGGTGAATTGGACATTCTGAATTCTCCCTCTGTGTACCCGAACAGGTGCCGGAATGTGGCGACTAGGGGATTTTCACACTAACTTCATTGCAGTGTACTTGTGACAATAATAAAGATTATTATTACGTGGATGAAGTTGTTCACCACTTATATTGTTGTGGCTCCAAAAATTGAATTACCACTTCATAATGGTGCTGGGAGTCGACAGAGACTGAAAGATTAGCTGCAGCAAATAAGCACTTTACGCTTATTTGTGCACTGCTGATTGAGTAACATTGAGGTGTCTCTCCACAAAGCCTGAAATGACAATGACATAAAACTCAGGTCAGTGGTGACTTTCATTGTGATTGACAGTGCAATGTGTGATTCAAGTGTTATACAATCAGGTTCCACAACATGGATGGCATCTTTTGTGAAGTACAAGCTTTGCAAGCAACAATCGTGGATTAAGAGACGGTGGAAGTGCCTTAGTGTATACATATTCGATTGTGATGGCCCTCTATATGGGTGGCAAATGCCTCTCATCCTCACTGACCAGCCATGTCTCCCGGTGATTCTGTCTTCATTTTCCAATTCCTCCTCCAACTTGCATTGATAGAAGGGTATTTCCAAAGGAAAATTAGAGTTACCTTTCACAATTTAGAAGTAAAAGACATGATGCAAAACATCAAACATAGAATAAACAGGCAGAAAAATAGCAATAAGTAAGGAAAACGATTCAGTAATACAATTTTTGGAAGACTTTTGCCAGTATTTGGAATGGCCCTTTGAACAGCTGTTGATTGGGACATATGCATGAAAATCATCAACTTGCATGACTGGTGCCAAGACTTTATTTGCATTTAACTTAAATTGACATACCCACATTTATTCAGGTGCTTCCTGCCTTTAACATAACTTACAGCACAAATTTGATGCAATGTCTTCCTGTCCCATTTTTTGCACTCTTGTCGACCTGAAATGGCCCAAAACTGGTGGTAAAAATCTTGAGAAATCCAGGCCATGTTTTATAAAATTAAAATGATGGAAAACATCTCTGAAAGAAACAAACAAAATATTCACAGGCCGGAATTCTCCCTCCCCGGCCTGTGGCAGGAGCGGGAACCCGGAGTGCTTCCCGTTAACAAGCACACAATTGTGCGCCCCCATTTAATCAGTGTTTCCGCACAGTACAAAACAATTTTAAAAACGTGTGATTCTGGTGCAGTATTTTAGTCACTGTTGGGATCTGACCAGGCGTCCTTTCCAGTGGCTAGATGAGAGGGTGGTGGAGCGCAGCGACCTCCCTCCCTTTGCCCCTTCTCCTCAAGGAGTCAGGAAGGGGATGTCAGACACCCAAAAGAAGAAGAAGCGTCAGACAAGACAACCCTGAGGGCTTCCACCCAGGAATCTCCAAGGGCATCTTTGCATTCCGAGTGCCTCTGTCTGCAATCCCTTCAGTGCCAGCCTCTGAGACTGCTGAGGGTGCACCTGCCCCAGGGCTCTCCAGGCCTCAGCCCTCCAGAGGACGCCCGGTAAAGCATCACTAACAAAAGGTCACAATAGCTCGTAGGCTGCTCCCATTTCTATTGTGGACCTGGGGAAACACCTAGAAGCAGTGGTAGGGTAATAAAAACCAAAATTACAGGTCAGCCAAGGATGTGTTGAATGTGTCAAGTTTGGAAGCAATGGGCAGCAGGATGGCGCAGTGGCTAGCATTGCTGCCTCACGGCACCGAGGTCCCGGGGCAGCACGGTGGCTCAGTGGTTAGCATTGCTGCCTCACGGCACCGAGGTCCCGGGTTCGATCCCGGCTCTGGGTCACTGTCCGTGTGAAGTTTGCACATTCTCCCCGTGTTTGCGTGGGTTCGCCCCCACAACCCAAAGATGTGCAGGATAGATGGATTGGCCACGCTAAATTGCCCCTTAATTAGAAAAAATGAATTGGGAACTCTAAATTTATTTTTTTAAAGTTTGGAAGCAACAAAAGTATGGATGAGAGTTTCAGTATTAGATGAACTGAGGTAAAGACAAAGTGGGGCAATATTACACTGTCTGCTCATTTTCAAAATGTTAAATTATTTTTAAGTGTTTTAATCATTTAATGGCATGTACAACAATGATAGATGAAAAAGAATTAAAGACAAAGGATCTGGAATTGCTGTATTTTGCTGATACTTTGAGATATGCAACCATGACAATCTGGCTCAAGGTAGCACGTTTTCCCTTGAGCTAGTTGGTTGTCATTCAAATCTTTCAAAGGGGCTGGTTTAGCACAGGGCTAAATTGCTGGTTTTGAAAGCAGACCAAGGCAGGCCAGCAGCACGGTTCGATTCCCGTAACAGCCTCCCCGAACAGGCGCCGGAATGTGGCAACTAGGGGCTTTTCACAGTACCGTACTTTCCGGACTATAAGCCGCGACTTATTTCACACGTTTCGAACCTCGCGGCTTATACAACGACGCGGCTTATTTATGGATTTTTCCCGCTTTCTTTTCACTAAACCAATTAAATTGCGTAACGGGTCAAGGTAAAACAATGTAACTTTTTAGTTTACTGTTTAGATTAAATCGAGCGCGCTCAAACATCCCATCATTCTGATTACGGTAGTCATTTTGTCACCCTCATCATGGCAAAGACACGGAGAAATGCATATGATGCAGCTTTCAAGTTGAGGGCGATCGATCTGGCTGTTGGGAAAGGAAATAGAGCTGCTGCACTAGAGCTTGGTCTTAATGAGTCGATGATAAGACGTTGGAAACAGCAGCGTGAGGAATTGACTCAGTGCAAAAAGACAACTAAAGCTTTCAGAGGGAAGAAAAGCAGATGGCCCGAACTAGAAAATGAGCTCGAAGACTGGGTCAACATGCAGAGAGCAGACGGCCGAGGTGTTTCAACTGTACAGATCCGACTGAAAGCCAAAACAATCGCCACCGCAATGAAGTTTGAGAATTTTAGAGGTGGACCATCGTGGTGTCTCAGATTTATGAGACGTAAAGGCCTGTCCATCAGGGTACGGACGAGTTTGTGTCAGCAGCTCCCTCCCGACTACGAGGAAAAAATTTCAAACTTCCGCAAATTCACTGATGCAATGATAGCAGAGCATTCCATTGGCCCACACAATATCATAAATATGGATGAGGTTCCTCTGACATTTGACCTGCCTCTCACTCGGACTGTCAACAGGAAAGGTGAATCATCCGTCATGCTGAAAACAACTGGGCATGAAAAAACGCACTTCACCTGTGTTCTGAGTTGCACGGCATCGGGAGAAAAGCTTCCACCGATGGTGATTTTTAAACGCACGACGATACCAAAAGAAAAATTCCCTACAGGAATTGTTGTGAAAGTCAACAAGAAAGGATGGATGACGGAAAGCCTAATGCATGAATGGCATACGGAGTGCTACGGCAAGCGACCGGGAGGATTCTTTCACAGGAACAAGGCATTGCTCGTCTTGGACAGCATGAGGGCCCACATAACAGATTCTGTGAAAGAAGCCATCAAGAGGACAAACTCAATTCCTGCTGTGATTCCTGGGGGCACAACAAAGTATTTACAGCCACTCGACATCAGTTTAAATCGTGCATTTAAGGTGGCGCTTCGTGTTCAGTGGGAGGCTTGGATGACAAGTGGGGAGAAATCCTTCACTAAAACGGGCCGCATGCGAAGAGCAACTTATGGTCAAGTCTGCCAGTGGGTCCTGACAGCGTGGAGCATTGTTAAAAAATCCACTATCATCAACGGGTTTCGAAAAGCTGGATTGCTGCGTGTTGAAGAGGGCAGCATGAGCTCAGCGGGAAATTTGCCTCCGGATGAAAGTGATGAGAGCGACAATGAAAACAATCCAACATCGGATGAAGCAATTCTGAGGCCATTCAACTCTGACACTGAAGGAGATGACTTCAGTGGTTTCAGTGCACAAGAGGAGGATAGTGACTCTGATCACCTGGGTTGGTGATATCTTGATTACGATCAGTAATAAAATACTTCTTTTTACACATGATTTATTTATTTTTAATGTTTCAAACTGATGATTCTATGTTAATCTTAAGAGCTTAATCGGATTGATTTCGCTCCACAGTGACCAATGACTTTCTTGGTAGGCTATTCTTTACCGCTAATTTTTTATTTTTGTTACAAGCCGTATTTCGTTAAAGCCTGTGTAAAGCTCATTTGTTTCAATGTACCGGTAAGCACCTGCGGCTTATATACGTGTGCGGCTTATTTATGTTCAAAATAAAAAAAAATTCAAAATCAGTGGGTGCGGCTTATAGTCAGGTGCGCTTTATAGTCCGGAAAGTACGGTAACTTAATTTGAAGCGTACTCGTGACAATAAACGATTTTCTTTTCATTTTTTCAAATCTGACTCGGGGATATAATCCGTCTGATGCGGAGCATAGAGGTCGTTTCAATCAGCAATATGTCTTCAAAATCAGGTATGAAGGTGAAGTAGGCCTGTCCATTCAGTGGACATAGACCACATTGTTTCTCTACCCAAAGAGGACGAGGGGAACTCTATTGATGTCCTGGTTGATATTCACCCCTCAACCAAAACACATTAACCGGTCAGGTTCCCATTTTGTTTTATTTGCAGGATCTTTCTGCTTTCATATTGGCTGTTATATTCACTCAGACATTGGCTGTGGCGCATTTTGGCATATCCCCAGATGGTAGCTTCTGTTTCTTAAATGCAGATTCTTCTTTAATATAATGTTGCCAATTCAGTTCAACAGCAGACCACTAGGAAGTACCTAAACCACATTATTTATGGAGATCCTGTGCATATATTCAAATTTTGCAGATTTTACAGACAGTGATAGTTAGACTCATGGCATAATGTTTGTGATCAAATCAGACCTCAAGTACAAGCTGATTTATAACTCCAAATGCAAACTGTCCTAAAGGATACACAGACTGATAAAATATTACATGGTCAAATACCAACTTATTTTCCTGATGCCTACATGGTGTGGTTCATATCTTACAAGTTGCGTACTGCTACCTTTCTACCTGATTGATTGCATATCCGGACTATCAAAACTTTTACAGATCTTCATTCAAATATAAAAAAAGGCCTTATCCATACAAAAAACCTTTAAACACATACAAATAAAATCCATACACCCACACAGAGTAACCGCTACAGAGCAGATTGTTATGAGGTTAGGCAGCAGTAATTTTTCGCTTAAAGTAGACAACTTTTCAAATACTAGGTAATTACTAAGAGAATAAAGCCACAGGATTCCCCGGTTTAAAACAAATAAAATAAGCATTGCAGGCAAACCTGTGGTCGAACATACCAAACTGCACAATAAATGGTAAATGCAATCAAGACAGATCCCAGATTTCTCAGCAATCCACCCAGATAGAATCATAGAATTTACATTACAGAAGGTGGCCATTCGACCCATCGGGTCTGCACCAGCCCTTGGAAAGAGCACCTTACCCAGGCCCACACCCCCACCCTATCCCCATAACCCAGTAACCCCACCTAACCTTTATGGACACTTTATGTTTACATGTAATTTTATAATTGGTATTGTCGAATTTGTATGAAGACTTTTTGTTGTTGAGTGTTAGTTATTTTTAGATATGAGTGTGGATATAGATAAGAGAAGTACACACATATATAAAAATCTAGAATCACACACATATATAAATCCAAACTGATACTTAACATATTCAATGTAATGTATATATATTTATATATAGCCACACCACAAATACACATTAAAAAATACATCACCCAGACATAAAATATTCCACCATCTCAGTATAAGAATTCCCATACCCATACGTACCAAAACCTGTGCCCAAACATAAATGCTCCAAATTACTGAACTAATTTATTCACATTATTTGCAGCTACCACTTATTTTTTCTCAGGTCAGTATTTATTTGTAAATATCACTTATACATACATGAAGTACACAATGCTGAAATAAAGCAAGCATATATATGTATTTAATTCAAGCCAGAAATGTCTGCAAACATAGACTTTCCCTTTACTTTGAAACCGAAGGCAAGATTTTGGGTGTTACATAGAACATAGAACATACAGTGCAGAAGGAGGCCATTCGGCCCATCAAGTCTGCACCGACCCACTTAAGCCCTCACTTCCATCCTATCCCCGTAACCCAATAACCCCTCCCAACCTTTTTTATTTGGTCACTAAGGGCAATTTAGTATGGCCAATCCACCTAACCTGCACTTCTTTGGACTGTGGGAGGAAACCGAAGCACCCGGAGGAAACTCACGCAGACACGGGGAGAACGTGCAGACTACACACAGACAGTGACCCAGCAGGGAATCGACCCTGGGACCGTGGTGTTATGAAGCAACAGTGCTAACCACTATGCTACCGTGCTGCCCCACGTTGAGTTAAAACCCCAACGCCAGGATGAAATTAAAGTTCTAACCCTGTGCTGTGCAGGCAACAGTCACCTACCTGACAGTGAAAGGAACAGATTCAACAGTAACGTTCAAAAGGGAATTGGATATATACTTGAAAAGGAGAAAGTTGCCATGCTACGGGGCAAGAACAGTGGAAGTGGGATGAATTAAACAGCTTTCAGAGTCAGCACACAGACGATGGGCCAAGTGGTCTCCTTCGCTGCTGCATGATTCGATGAGGCATCTCGAATCAGTGATCAGAGACACAAGATTAAATATAAGAAATTGGGAACAGAAAGCAAGATACATTCGTTCAGACAGAGTCACAAGATTATAGCGTGAACTTTCAGGATTAATGGTTGTAGCAGACACTATGTCAACAGTGAAGACTAGATTTACTACAATCCCAGACCAGATCCCAACAGTGGTTAGGATACACAGAATATGAGAAATACACAGAAAAAGTAGGAGCAGGAGGAGGCCATTCAGCCCTTCAAGCCCGCACCGTCATTCATTATGATCATGGCTGATCATCCACTCAATAACCTAATCCCGCTTTATCCCATATCCTTTGATCCCCTTCGTCCTAAATGCTATATCGAATTGTTTCTTGAAAACATACAATGTTTTGGACACAATGACTTCCTGTGGTAACAAATTCTAGTCTCACCACTCTCTGGGTGAAGAGATTTCTCCTCATCTCCGTCCTTAATGGTCTACCCCGTATCCTCAGACTGTGACCCTGGTTCTGGACACACCCACCATCGGGAACATCCTTCCTGCACCTACCATGTCCAGTCCTGTTAGAATTTTATAGATTTCTATGAGATTCCCACTCATTCTTCTGAACTCCAGCGAATACAATCCGAACCGATTCAGTCTCCCTTGTCTTGCCATCCCAGGAATCAGCCTGGTAAACCTTCGCTGCGCTCACTTATCCTTCCTCAGAGAAGGAGACCAAAACTGCGCACAATATTCCAGGTATGGCCTCCTCAAGGCTCAGTATAATTGCAGCAAGAAATCCCTACTCCCGTACTTGAATCCTCTCGCTATGAAGGCCAACATACCATTTGCCTTCTTTACCGCTTCCTGCACCTGCATACTTACCTTCAGTGACTGGTGCACAAGGACACCCAGGTCTCATTTTCACAAGGATAAAGCTTTAATAGAAGACTTATATCAAGTACAAGAACATTAAAGCTGCAAGATTTCTAATCCTATTTCTCAGTTTAAAATTCCTGATATACAGTCTGCATTTGAAATGGATCTTCCACCCTGTGGTGAATGTAATATAGATGCTGGGGCTGGGCTGGGGCTGGGGATAGAGGGAGATAGAGGCTGGGGATTGAGGGTGATTTAGAGATGTGGATCAGAAATTGGCTAGTTGAAAGAAGACAGAGGGTGGTGATTGATGGCAAATGTTCAGAATGGAGTTCAGTTACGAGTGGCGTACCACAAGGATCTGTTCTGGGGCTGTTGCTGTTTGTCATTTTTATAAATGACCTAGAGGAGGGCACAGAAGGATGGGTGAGTAAATTTGCAGACGACACTAAAGTCGGTGGAGTTGTAGACAGTGTGGAAGGATGTTGCAGGTTACAGAGGGACATAGATAAGCTGCAGAGCTGGGCTGAGAGGAGTTTAATGTAGAGAAGTGTGAGGTGATTCACTTTGGAAAGAATAACAGGAATGCAGAATATTTGGCTAATGGTAAAATTCTTAGCAGTGTGGATGAGCAGAGGGATCTCGGTGTCCATGTACATAGATCCCTGAAAGTTGCCACCCAGGTTGATAGGGTTGTGAAGAAGGCCTATGGTGTGTTGGCCTTTATTGGTAGAGGAATTGAGTTCCGGAGCCATGAGGTCATGTTGCAGCTGTACAAAACTCTGATACGGCCGCATTTGGAGTATTGCGTACAGTTCTGGTCGCCTCATTATAGGAAGGACGTGGAAGCTTTGGAGCGGGTGCAGAGGAGATTTACCAGGATGTTCCCTGGTATGGAGGGAAAATCTTATGAGGAAAGGCTGATGGACTTGAGGTTGTTCTCGTTAGAGAGAAGAAGGTTAAGAGGTGACTTAATAGAGGCATACAAAATGATCAGAGGGTTAGATAGGGTGGACAGTGAGAGCCTTCTCCCGCGGATGGAGGTGGCTAGCACGAGGGGACATAGCCTTAAATTGAGGGGTAATAGATATAGGACAGACGTCAGAGGTAGGTTTTTTACGCAAAGAGTGGTGAGGCCGTGGAATGCCCTACCTGCAACAGTAGTGAACTCGCCAACATTGAGGGCATTTAAAAGTTTATTGGATAAGCATATGGATGATAATGGCATAGTGTAGGTTAGATGGCCTTTAGTTTTTGACTTCCCATGTCGGTGCAACATTGTGGGCCGAAGGGCCTGTACTGCGCTGTATCGTTCTTTGTTCTAGATGTATATATGTTAATTCACACTGTCTTTGTAAGCACAGTAGCACTATCCTACCACTAGGGGGAGTAGCGCTGGGAACACTCAGGAACTTGTACTGGGCTCCATCCTTGGCTCCGCCCACGACTCCTCCCCCTAGTGCAGCTGTATAAATACCCGTGTCCAGAGTCAGCCTGGGTCACTACGAGTCCATCGACAGGTAACAGGCTGGTTCTGAAGTAAGTCAATTAAAGCCTAGATTCACATCGGAAACACGTGTCTGGTGAATTGATGGTTCCATCAATTTAATCGACTTAAGAACAGTAAAGATCGATTATGGAATCGGCCCTCAAGCCTGGACGCCTGGAACTCAACCCGCAGGATGCAGAGGCTAAAGAAATCTTCTCCCACTGGATCCGGTGCTTCAAGGCCTACCTGGCTGAAGCGAGCACAGCCGAAACTACAGAGGATCAGAAGCTAAGTCTACTGCACGCGAGGGTGAGCCACCATGCAACTAAACTCGGCCAGTTCATATACTGCGGCGCTAGCAGTTCTCGAAAAAATGTATGTAAGGCCCATTAATGAAGTTTACGCTCGCCATGTGTTCACGACTCGCCGTCAGCGGCCTACGGAATCACTCGCCGAATTCCTAAGAGAACTTAATAATTTGTCCAATGACTGTAATTACCAAGCGGTTACCGCGGCTGAACACAGGGAATTGGCGGTATGCGATGTTTTTGTAGCGGGCCTCAGGTCTAACTATGTGCGCCAAAGACTGCTGGAAAAGGGAGCCCAGGACTTAGAAACGACTGTGGAAGCTGCTACCACGATGGAGGTCTCCTTCCGCAGCCTTAACTCGTTCCCCGCAGACCCCGCAACCCAATCATGGGCCCCCGACCAGCGACTCCCCCAGGCCTGTGCTACGCGGCCGCCCAGCCACCATACTGCCCCAGCCAGCCACTATGCTGCTCCAGCCAGCCACTATGCTGCCCCAGCCAGCCACCATGCTGCCCCAGCCAGCCACTATGCTGCCCCAGCCACCATGCTGCTCCAGCCAGCCACTATGCTGCCCCAGCCAGCCACCATGCTGCCCCAGCCAGCTACTATGCTGCCCCAGCCACTATGCTGCTCCAGCCAGCCACTATGCTGCCCCAGCCAGCCACCATGCTGCCCCAGCCAGCCACTATGCTGCTCCAGCCACTATGCTGCCCCAGCCACTATGCTGCCCCAGCCACTATGCTGCTCCAGCCACTATGCTGCTCCAGCCACTATGCTGCCCCAGCCAGCCACTATGCTGCCCCAGCCACCATGCTGCCCCAGCCAGCCACTATGCTGCTCCAGCCTGCCATTTCTGCGGCCAGAACCAGCACCCGCGGCAGCACTGCCCGGCCCGCAACGCGACCTGCAGCAGCTGCGGGCGAAAATGGCATTATGCTAGAGTGTGCCTCGCAAAAAGGGCCCCAGCTTCCAACTCCCCAGCAACTCGCAGTAATCGCTCCCCTCACTCGCAGGCCCGCGGGGCCCAAAACGCTGCGGCCTATAGCCCGACTCCGCCCCCTCCAGCCACGTGCGACCCATGGGGGCCGCCATCTTGGAAAACCTCCACCATGCGGCCCGCCACGTGCGACTCATGGGGGCCGCCATCTTGGATGCCATCTTCCTCGCTGCGCACCACGTGCGATCCACGGGCCCGGCCTGCATCTCCACGCTCGAACAACTCAGCGGAGGAATTCGAATTAGACTATGAACTCAGAGGGCAGTCATCACGGGGCCACTCCAGCACAGCTGATCGAGCCGCCGACTACCCGCAACTCAGCGCGGTCACCCTGGACCAATCACGACCAAAGAATCTACGAAACTCGATGGCAGAGGTTCATATCAACGGGTACAAAACGCCATGCCTCTTCGACTCCGGGAGCACAGAGAGCTTCATACATCCAGACCTGGTAAGATGCTGTTCGCTCCCCGTTTTCCCCACGCGGCAAACTATCGCGCTCGCTTCAGGCTCCCACTCGGTCCAGATCCAGGGGCGCACCGCCGCGACACTCATAATCCGAGGCGCTAGTTACTCGAAATTCAAACTCTACGTGCTGCCCGAACTCTGCGCGCCACTCTTATTAGGCCTAGACTTCCAATGCAACCTCAAGGGCCTCACCCTCAGCTTTGGTGGGCCCCTGCCCCCACTCACGATCTGCAGCCTCGCTATGCTGTGAATTCCCCCCCTTCCTCTCTTTGCCAATTTCACTAAGGACTGTAAACCCATAGCCACTCGTAGCAGGCGGTATAGCCTGCAGGATAGGGTATTTATCAGAGCAGAGGTCCAAAGGCTACTCAGTGAGGGGGTTATAGGGGCCAGCAATAGTCCCTGGAGAGCTCAGGTGGTGGTCGTTAAGACCGGGGAAAAATTCCGTACGGTGGTCGACTATAGCCAGACCATAAATCGCTTTACGCTCCTCGACGCGTATCCCCTCCCCAGGATTGCAGACATGGTAAACCAGATCACCCAGTACCGGCTCTTTTCCACGGTGGATCTGAAGTCTGCATACCACCAGCTCCCAATCCGCCCGGAGGACCGCCACTACGCGGCATTCGAGGCCGATGGCCGCCTCTTCCATTTCCTCCGGGTCCCTTTCGGCGTCATTAATGGGGTCTTGGTGTTCCAACGAGCAATGGACCGAATGGTGGACCAGTACGGGCTGCGGGCCACGTTTCCGTACTTGGACAATGTCACCATCTGCGGCTATGACCAGCAGGACCACAACGCCAACCTCCACCGTTTTCTCCAGACGGCACAGAAACTGAATCTCACGTACAACAAGGAGAAATGCGTTTTCCGCACGACCAGGCTAGCCATCCTCGGCTATGTCGTGGAAAACGGAGTCCTGGGCCCCGACCCGGACCGTAGGGAACTCCCTCTCCCTCATTGCCCCAAGGCCCTCAAACGGTGCTTGGGATTTTTTTCCTACTACGCCCAGTGGGTCCCTCAATATGCGGACAAAGCCCGCCCACTCTTTAGGGCCACACAATTTCCCCTGTCAGATGAGGCACGCCAGGCCTTCGACGGCATCAAGGAGGACATCGCCAAAGCGGCCATGCGGGCGGTGGATGAATCCACTCCATTTCAGGTAGAGAGCGACGCCTCAGAGGTAGCTCTTGCAGCCACCTTAAATCAGGCAGGGAGACCAGTCACATTTTTCTCCCGAACCCTCTCCACTTCGGAACTTCGACACTCCTCAGTCGAGAAAGAACCACAAGCCATTGTGGAGGCTGTCCGTTACTGGAGGCACTACCTCGCAGGTAGGAGGTTCACCCACATCACCGACCAAAGATCGGTTGCCTTCATGTTCGACAACTCGCAAAGGGGCAAAATAAAAAACAATAAAATTCTGAGGTGGAGAATCGAACTCTCCACCTA
Source organism: Scyliorhinus canicula (assembly GCF_902713615.1). Lineage (NCBI taxonomy): Eukaryota > Metazoa > Chordata > Chondrichthyes > Carcharhiniformes > Scyliorhinidae > Scyliorhinus > Scyliorhinus canicula. The sequence continues at coordinate 2,126,797 of NC_052160.1, forward strand.
CAATTACGATATCAATATCGACCCGGGAAACTCAACGAGCCTCCGGATGCCCTATCCCGCGGGACATGCGCCAGCGCGCAGATCAACCGATTAAAAAGCATCCACAATGACCTCTGCCACCCGGGGGTCACCCGGCTCTCCCACTACATCAGAGCCCGAAACCTGCCTTTCTCCAACGAGGAGGTAAAAACGGTCACCAGGGACTGCCCGATCTGTGCGGAGTGCAAACGCACTTCTATAGACCAGACAGGGCCCACCTGGTCAAGGCTTCTAGGCCCTTTGAACGCCTCGCGATCGATTTCAAAAGGCCACTCCCCTCAACTAACAAGAACGTTTACTTCTTAAACGTCGTAGACGAGTTCTCCCGTTTCCCATTCGCTATCCTGTGCCCCGAAATGACCTCCCACACAGTCATTAGGGCCCTGCATAGCATCTTCACCCTGCTTGGTTTCCCCAGCTACGTACACAGCGACCGGGGTTCGTCCCTCATGAGCGACGAGCTGCGTCAGTACCTGCTTGAAAAGGGCATTGCCTCGAGCAGGACTACCAGCTACAACCCCAGGGGGAACGGGCAGGTGGAAAGGGAGAAAGTGACGGTCTGGAAGACCGTTCTACTGACCCTCCGGTCTAGAAAGCTCCAAGTCTCCCAGTGGCAGGAAGTCCTCCAAGACGCGCTCCACGCTATTAGGTCCCTTTTGTGTACGGCGACCAACCAGACCCCTCACGAGAGGCTCTTCATTTTTTCCAGGGGCACTACCACGGGGGTCTCACTTCCGGCATGGCTGAGGACGCCGGGCCCCGTACTCCTGAGGAAACACGTCAGGGCGCACAAAACCGACCCCCTTGTTGAGAAGGTGCGCCTGCTCCACTCCAAACCCCAGTACGCATTCGTCGAGTTCCCTGACGGCCGTCAGGACACTGTATCCCTCCGGGATCTGGCACCCGCCGGATCCAGCGCCCCCTCTACCCCCACAGAAGGACCTCTCACCCTACACCCCATGCTGCCGCCCCCTCGCGCTCCGAGCCCACGAGCTCGCTCCACCAGTTCTGCGCCCCCACGCCGGCTAGCCCCCAGCGCCCCCAGTCCCCGGTCGAACTAGGAGAGTATGAAGCTCGGATACAACCCTCCCTGGAGTCCGCCATCGTACCCCAGCACACTACACCCATCCAGCCACCGCAAGATTCTGCAACCCCGGTGCTCCGCAGATCTCAGCGGACAATTCGACCGCCGGACAGACTGACTTTATAGACCACCACCCCCGCCGGACTTGATATTTTTGAAGAGGGTGAATGTGGTGAATGTAATATAGATGTATATATGTTAATTCACACTGTCTTTGTAAGCACAGTAGCGCTATCCTACCACTAGGGGGAGTAGCGCTGGGAGCACTCAGGAACTTGTACTGGGCTCCACCCTTGGCTCCGCCCACGACTCCTCCCCCAGTGCAGCTGTATAAATACCCTTGTCCAGAGTCAGCCTGGGTCACTACGAGTTCATCGACAGGTAACAGGCTGGCTCTGAAGTAAGTCGATTAAAGCCTAGATTCACATCGGAAACATGTGTCTGGTGAATTGATGGTTCCATCACACCCTAACTGAGAAACCATGTTTAAAACCTTTATTTGTAATTTCTGGACACATATTTAGCCTTATATTTGGAAAATCCGATGCTATTTCCTTTCCAACTGATAAATACCATTGATTCTTCTTCATCACTTCATTCTTCACTATGGGGGGCAGTTCCAATATTGTTGCTTTTTAAAAAAATATTAACTTTGTTTAACCCAGTAAAAAATGAGACACCCCTTTTAATCACGATGACAATACAAATATCAATTTCGAATTAAGTAATTCCAGCTCATGAGCTCTGGATTCTGATTAAACATATTTTGACGGCTTGAGCATACATGTCGGGTCTCGGGCAGCGGCCTTCCGGAGGGGTCCAATTCAACTCTTTCCTTTTCAGTTACTGCACCGCAGATCTCGCAGTCTGCTGTTCCGGTTCATTGGTCGTCTCCTTGGGATGTCAGGAGTCGTGTCAATGCCAGATTCATCAGTCGCATTCACAAGGCTGCCCCGAACGTCACCCAGGCACAACCCAACGCCATCCACGCTCTCAAGACCAGCCGCAACATCGTCATCAAACCAGCAGACAAAGGAGGGGCTACCGTCATACTGAACAGAACGGACTACTGCAAAGAAGTATACCGACAACTCAACAACCAGGAACACTACAGACAGTTACCCGCAGATCCAACCAAGGAACACATCCGCCAACTCAACAGACTGATCAAGACCTTGGACCCAGACCTTCAGAGCACCCTACGTGCTCTCCTCCCACGTAATCCCCGCATTGGAGATCTCTACTGCCTCCCGAAAATACACAAGGCCAACACACCAGGCCGTCCTATCGTTTCAGGCAATGGGACCCTGTGTGAGAACCTCTATGGCCACATCGAGGGCATCTTGAAACCCATCGTACAAGGAACGCCCAGCTTCTGTCGCGACACGACGGACTTCCTACAGAAACTCAGCACTCATGGACCAGTTGAACCAGGAACATTCCTCGTCACAATGGATGTCTCGGCTCTCTACACCAGCATCCCCCATGACGACGGCATTGCTGCAACAGCCTCAGTCCTCAACACCGACAACTGCCAATCTGCAGACGCAATTCTGCAACCCATCCGCTTCATTCTAGATCATAACGTCTTCACCTTCGACAACAAATTCTTCATCCAGATGCACGGAACAGCCATGGGGACCAAATTCGCACCTCAATATGCCAACATCTTCATGCACAAGTTTGAACAAGACTTCCTCACTGCACAGGACCTTCAACCAACGTTATACACCAGATACATCGATGACATTTTTTTCCTTTGGACCCACAGCGCAGAATCACTGAAACGACTACACGATGAGATCAATAAATTCCATCCCACCATCAGACTCACCATGGACTATTCTCCAAAATCAGTTGCATTCTTGGACACACTCATCTCCATCAAGGACGGTCACCTCAGCACTTCGCTTTACCGCAAGCCCACAGATAATCTCACGATGCTCCACTTCTCCAGCTTTCACCCGAAACACATTAAAGAAGCCATCCCCTATGGACAAGCCCTCCGTATACACAGGATCTGCTCAGACGAGGAGGAGCATAACAGACACCTACAGATGCTGAAAGATGCCCTTGTACAAACGGGATATGGCGCTCGACTCATCGATCGACAGTTCCAACGCGCCACAGCAAAAAACCGCACCGACCTCCTCAGAAGACAAACACGGGTCACAACCGACAGAGTACCCTTCGTCATCCAGTACTTTCCCGGAGCGGAGAAATTACGACATCTTCTTTGCAGCCTTCAACACATCATCAATGAAGATGAACATCTTGCCAAGGTCATCCCCACACCCCAACTACTGGCCTTCAAACAACTGCGCAACCTCAAACAAACCATTGTTTGCAGCAAATTACCCAGCCTTCAGAACAGCGACCACAACACCACACAACCCTGCCAGGGCAATCTCTGCAAGACATGCCAGATCATCGCCTTGGATACCACCATTACACATGGTAACACCACCCACCAGGTACGCGGCATATATTCGTGCGACTCGACCAATGTAGTCTACCTCATACGCTGCAGGAAAGGGTGTCCCGAAGCGTGGTACATTGGCGAGACCATGCAGACACTGCGACACCAAATGAACGGGCATCGCGCGACAATCACCAGGCAGGAATGTTCCCTTCCAGTCGGGGAACACTTCAGCAGTCAAGGGCATTCAGCCTCTGATCTCCGGGTAAGCGTTCTCCAAGGCGGCCTTCAGGACACGCGACAACGCAGAATCGCCGAGCAAAAACTTATAGCTAAGTTCCACACACAAGTGCGGCCTCAACCGGGATCTTGGATTCATGTCGCATTACATTCACCCTCCACCATCTGGCCTGGACTTGCAAAATCCTACCAACTGTCCTGGCTTGAGACAATTCACACCTCTTTAATCTGGGATCACCCCCTATCTCTGGATCTGTAATGATTTGATTACTCGCAAATGCTCGCATTCCAAGCATTGTCTGGTATCTCTGATTTTGTCTATATATATATATACCCGGAACATACCTCTCCATTCACCTGAGGAAGGAGCAGTGCTCCCAAAGCTCGTGTTTGAAACAAACCTGTTAGACTTTAACCTGGTGTTGTAAGACTTCTTACTGTGCTCACCCCAGTCCAACGCCGGCATCTCCACATCATAAAAATGAATTAGTTAAGTACTTGAAGGAAAACAAAATTGCAGGGATGTGGGGCAGCGAATGAGACTAACTGGGTTGTTCTTCAAAGGAGCAGTCTCAATGGCTGAATGGTCAGCTTCTGTCCTGCATTATACCCTGAGGTTTCTTGGCAAGATCCCAGCATAGCCAATCTTCTGGAAGAGCACGGCAAACTGGACAGCAACTTCCAGATTTCTGATGCGAGGTCATTGGAAAGCGAATTAACACTAACGCTCTGCTGACTGCACTTCAACTTTCTACTCTCCATAGACCTGAGGTCACCCAAAGGTTTGCTGCCCATGTCTTAACTCGCAGGAATCCTGTTCCCTATCACCCATGTGCTCCCTGACCTACAATAGTTCCCAGTCAAGCTATTTCTTGACTCTAAAATCCACATCCTTGTTTTCAAATGCCTCGACTGCCATGCCCCTCCCTATCTCTACAATCTCCTCCAGCTCCACAATCCTCTGAGATATCCAACCTCCTCCAATCCTGCCCTCATGTGCATTCCCAATCCTGGCCTCTTGTGCATTCCCAATCCTGGCCTCATGTGCATTCCCAATCCTGGCCTCTTGTGCATTCCCACTCCTGGCCTCTTGTGCATTCCCACTCCTGGCCTCATGTGCATTCCCAATCCTGGCCTCATGTGCATTCCCAATCCTGGCCTCATGTGCATTCCCACTCCTGGCCTCATGTGCATTCCCAATCCTGGCCTCTTGTGCATTCCCACTCCTGGCCTCTTGTGCATTCCCAATCCTGGCCTCATGTGCATTCCAAATCCTGGCCTCATGTGCATTCCCAATCCTGGCATCTTGTGCATTCCCAATTATAATTGCTTCAGCACTGGTGGCCATGTCTTCCATTGCCAACACTCCGTCCTGGAAAATCCTCCCTCCACCTTTCCTCGTCCTTACCTCGCTTTCCTTCAGTGTGACTCCTTAAAACCTACCGCATGAATCATTTTTGGACACCTTGCCTAATAATTCCTCTTTTGGCTCGGTTTCGTACTTTCTTTCCTAATGCTCCTGTGAAGCACTGTGGGACGTTTTATTATGGTAAAGGCATTATACAAGGGGCAGCAGGGTGACACAGTGATTAGCACTGCTGCCTCACAGCGCCAGGTTCCCGGGTTCAATTCCAGCCTCGGATGACTGTCTGTGTGGAGTTTGCACTTTCTCCCCGTGTCTGCGTGGGTTTTCTCCGGGTGCTCCGGTTTCATCCCACAATCCAAAGATGTGCGGGTTGGGGGAATTGGGCCGACTTAGCGTGCTCTTTCAGAGGGTTGGTGCAGACTCAATGGACCAAATGGCCTCCTTCTCCACTGTAAGTAAAGTAAAGTCGCCATCGTCCAAGATGACATAGGAACAACATAGGAATCAGGAGCAGAAATCGGCAATTCAGACCTTTGAGCCTGCTCCGCCATTCAGTCAGATCATGGCTGATCTCTTCCTGGTCGTAAATCCACCTTCCTGCACGTTCCTCTATCCTGTTAATCCATTTATTAATCAGAAATATATCTATCTCCCTCTTGAAACCATTTAATGACGCCGATTCCACCGCACTATGGGGGCAGCGGGTTCCACAAATTCACTGCCCTCTGCGAGATGTAGTTCCTCCTCATCTCAGTTCTAAATCTACCGCCTCTCAGCCTATATCCGTGACTTCTCGTTCTAGATTGACCCACAAGCGGGAACATTCGTTTACGTTTACTTTATCAATCCCTTTTAGTATTTTATGTACCTCTATCAGGTCCCCTCTAATTTCCTAAACTCCAATGAGTATAAATCCAAACTGTTTAATCTCTCCTCATACATCAACCCTTTCATCCCCGGAATCAATCTGGTGAACCTCCTCTGAACTGCCTCCAATGCCACCACATCATTCCTCAAATAAGGAGACCAAAACTGGACACAATACTCCAGATGAGGTCTCACCAACACCCTGTACAATTGCAACAACACTTCTCTACTTTTATATTCCAGTCCTTTTGCAATAAACGTTAGAATTCCATTTGCCTTTTTTATTACATAGATACATAGAAGATAGGAGCAGGAGGAGGCCTTTTGGCCCTTCAAGCCTGCTCCGCCATCATCCAACTCAATGCCCTAATCCTGCTTTCTCCCCAAAGCCTTTGATCCCATTCTCCCCAAGTGCTATATCTAGCGGCCTCTTGAATATATTCAATGTTTTAGCATCAACTACTTCCTGTGGTAATGAATTCCACAGGCCCACCACTCTTTGGGTGAAGAAATGTCTCCTTATCTCTGTCCGAAATGGTTTCCCCTACATCCTCAGGCTGTGACCCCTGGTTTTGGACCCACCCACCATCGGGAACATCTTCCCTGCATCTACCCTGTCTAGTCCTGTTAGAAATTTAAAAGTCTCGATGAGATCCCCCCTCATTCTTCTGAACTCCAGCGAGAACAATCCCAACCTAGTCAATCTCTCCTCATATGACAGTCCTGCCATCCCTGGAATCAGTCTGGTAAACCTTCGCTGCATTCCCTCGAGAGCAAGAACATCCTTCCTCAAAGAAGGAGACCAAAACTGCCCACAATACTCCAAGTGTGGCCTCACCAAGGCCCTGTATAATTGCAGCAACACATCCCTGCTTCTGTACTCGAAACCTCTGGCAATGAAGGCCAATATTCCATTAACCTTCTTTACCGCCTGCTGCACCTCCATGCTTATGGGCAGCATGGTAGAACAAGTGGATAGCGCTGTGGATTCACAGCGCCAGATCTCAAGTTTTTCCTACAAGTGGAAACATCCTCTCCACGTCCACTCTATCCAGGCCTTGCAGTATCATGTAAGTTTCAATAAGATCCCCCCCCCCCTCATCCTTCTAAACTCCAATGAGTACAGACCCAGAGTCCTCAACCAGTCCTCATACGACAAGCTCTTCATTCCAGGGATCATTCTTGTGAACCTCCTCTGGACCCTTTCCAAGGCCAGCACATCCTTCCTTAGATACGGGGCCCAAAACTGCTCAGAATACTCCAAAAGGGGTCTGTCCAGAGCCTTATACAGCCTCAGAAGTACAACCCTGGTCTTGTATTCTAGTCCTCTTGACATGATTGCTAACATTTCATGTCAAAACTGTCGACTGAACCTGCACGTTAACCTTAAGAGAATCTTGAACTAGGACTCTTAAGTCCCTTTGTGTTTTTTATTTCCTGAGCCTTTTTCCATTTAGAAAATAGTCTATGTCTCCATTCTTCCGACCAAAGTGCATAACCTCACACTTTTCCACATTGTATTCCATCTGCCACTTCTTTGCCCACTCTCCTAGCCTGTCCAAGTCCTTCTGCAGCCCCCCCGCTTCCTCAATACTACCTGTCCCTCTACAGATCTTTGTATCATCTGCAAACTTAGTAACAGTGCCTTCAGTTCCTTCCTCCAGATCATTAATATATATTGTGAAAGTTGTGGTCCCAGCACAGACCCCCGAGGTACACCACTAGTCACCGGCTGCCATCCTGAAAAAGATCCCTTTAGCCCCACTCTCTGTCTTCTGCCAGTCAGCCAATCCTCTATCCATGCCAGGATCGTACCCTTAACACCACGGCCTCTTAACTTGTATAACAGCCTCCTATATGGCATCTTGTCAAAGCCCTTCTGAAAAATATCCGTCTGTAAACTCTTTATCTCTTCTTCACTGCCTGCTTTCCCACCTATTTTGGTGTAATCCACAAAATTTGCTGTTACACTGTCCCTGCTTGCAGATCATTTATACAGATTATAAACAGTTGAGGTCCGAGGACTGACCCCTGTGGCACCCCCGCTAATTACAGATCACCAGCCAGAGAAGGACCCATTTATCCCAACTCTGTTTTCTGGTCAGTCAGCCAATCCTCAATCCAGTCTAGTACTCTACCCACCCCCCAAAATCTCACCTTCTGGATCAGTCTTTTATGTGGCATCTTGTCAAATGCCTTCTGGAAGTTTAGATATACCAATTTAGAGATAGTATAAGAGCTGCAGAAAGGCAGTTCGAGGGGGATCTGCCTACTGAGGTAATATGGGTTGAAGTCAGAAAAAGGAAAGGAGCAGTCACCTTGTTGGGAGTTTTCTATAGGCCCCCCAATAGCAGCAGAGATGTGGAGGAACAGATTGGGAAACAGATTTTGGAAAGGTGCAGAAGTCACAGGGTAGTAGTCATGGGTGACTTCAACTTCCCAAACATTGAGTGGAAACTCTTTAGATCAAATAGTTTGGATGGGGTAGGGTTTGTGCAGTGTGTCCAGGAAGCTTTTCTAACACAGTATGTAGATTGTCCGACCAGAGGGGAGGCCATATTGGATTTAGTACTTGGTAATGAACCAGGGCAGGTGATAGATTTGTTAGTAGGAGAGCACTTTGGAGGTAGTGACCACAATTCTGTGACTTTCACTTTAGTTATGGAGAGGGATAGGTGCGTGCAACAGGGCAAGGTTTACAATTGGGGGAAGGGTAAATACAATGCTGTCAGACAAGAATTGAAGTGAAGAAGTTGGGAACATAGGCTGTCAGGGAAGGACACAAGTGAAATATGGAACTTGTTCAAGGAACAGGTACTGTGTGTCTTTGATATGTATGTCCCTGTCAGGCAGGGAAGAGATGGTCGAGTGAGGGAACCATGGTTGACAAGAGAGGTTGAATGTCTTGTTAAGAGGAAGAAGGAGACTTATGTAAGGCTGAAGGAACAAGGTTCAAACAGGGCGCTGGAGGGATACAAGATAGCCAGGAGGGAACAGAAGAAAGGGATTAGGAGAGCTAAGAGAGGGCATGAAAAATCTTTGGCAGGTAGGATCAAGGAAAACCCCAAGACCTTTTACACATATGTGAGAAATATGAGAATGACTAAAGCGAGGGTAGATCCGATCAAGGACAGTAGCGGGAGATTGTGTATTGAGTCTGAAGAGATAGGAGAGGTCTTGAACAAGTATTTTTCTTCAGTATTTACAAACGAGAGGGGCCATATTGTTGGAGAGGACAGTGTGAAACAGACTAATAAGCTCGAGGAGATACTTCTCAGGAAGGAAGATGTGTTGCGCGTTTTGAAAAACTTGAGGATAGACAAGTCCCCCGGGCCTGACGGGATATATCCAAGGATTCTATGGGAAGCAACAAATGAAATTGCAGAGCCGTTGGCAATGATCTTTTCGTCCTCGCTGTCAACAGGGGTGGTACCAGAGGATTGGAGAGTGGCGAATGTCGTGCCACTGTTCAAAAAAGGGAATAGGGATAACCCTGGGAATTACAGGCCAGTTAGTCTTACTTCGGTGGTAGGCAAAGTAATGGAAAGGGTACTGAGGGATAGGATTTCTGAGCATCTGGAAAGACACTGCTTGATTAGGGATAGTCAGCACAGATTTGTGAGGGGTAGGTCTTGCCTTACAAGTCTTATTGAATTCTTTGAGGAGGTGACCAAGCATATGGATGAAGGTAAAGCAGTGGATGTAGTGTACATGGATTTTAGTAAGGCATTTGATAAGGTTCCCCATTGTAGACTTGTGCAGAAAGTAAGGAGGCATGGGATAGTGGGAAATTTGGCCAGTTGGATAACAAACTGGCTAGCCAATAGAAGTCAGAGAGTGGTGGTGGATGGCAAATATTCAGCCTGGAGCCCAGTTATCAGTGGCGTACCACAGGGATCAGTTCTGGGTCATCTGCTGTTTGTGATTTTCATTAACGACTTGGATGAGGGAGTTGAAGGGTGGGTCAGTAAATTTGCAGATGATACGAAGATTGGTGGAGTTGTGGATAGTGAGGAGGGCTGTTGTCGGCTTCAAAGAGACATAGATAGGATGCAGAGCTGGGCTGAGAAGTGGCAGATGGAGTTTAACCTTGACAAGTGTGAGGTTGTCCATTTTGGAAGGACAAATATGAATGCGGAATACAGGGTTAACGGTAGGGTTCTTGGCAATGTGGAGGAACAGAGAGATCTTGGGGTCTATGTTCATAGATCTTTGAAAGTTGCCACTCAAGTGGATAGAGCTGTGAAGAAGGCCTATGGTGTGCTGGCATTCATTAGCAGAGGGATTGAATTTAAGAGCCATGAGGTGATGATGCAGCTGTACAAAACCTTGGTCAGGTCACATTTGGAGTACTGTGTGCAGTTCTGGTCGCCTCATTTTAGGAAGGATGTGGAAGCTTTGGAAAAGGTGCAAAGGAGATTTACCAGGATGTTGCCTGGAATGGAGAGTAGGTCATACGAGGAAAGGTTGAGGGTGCTAGGCCTTTTCTCATTAGAACGGAGAAGGATGAGGGGCAACTTGATAGAGGTTTATAAGATGATCAGGGGAATAGATAGAGTAGACAGCCAGAGACTTTTTCCCCGGGTGGAACAAACAAGGGAACATAAATTTAAGGTGAATGGTGGAAGATATAGGGGGGATGTCAGAGGTAGGTTCTTTACCCAGAGAGTAGTGGGGGCATGGAATGCACTGCCTGTGGAAGTAGTTGAGTCGGAAACATTAGGAACCTTCAAGCGGCTATCGGATTGGTACATGGATTGCGGTAGAATGGTGGAGTGTAGATTGATTTGTTCTTAATCTAGGACAAAAGTTCAGCACAAAATTGTGGGCCGAAGGGCCTGTTTTGTGCTACATTTTTCTATGTTCTAAACTGCCCCTTAATTGGAAAAAATGAATTGGGTACTCTAAATTTTAAAAAAGTTAATTAAAAAAAACATCAGTGTGTTTCTGATCCACCGGGACCTTTCCAGAATCTAGGGAATTCTGAATGATCACAATCGATGCATCATACCTTCTGGTGATAGTTATATGGGCGGAATTCTCCACAAGGCCTGACGCCGTCGTGAAACCCGGAGAGGTTCATGACAGCGTTGGAAGCTTCTCCCGGCCCCCTATTGTCCCCTCCCCGGGGGGATAGGAGGGCCGTACCGGGAAACTCAGCCGCCGGGCCTTGTCCCTGGCTTCAAGGCCCGGCGTGCCAAGAATGACGCGGCGGCGGCGCCTAATTACATCAGCCGCGCATGCGCAGGTTGGACAGCTCAAACCCGCGCATGCGCGGTTGCCGTCTTTCCCCTCAGCCGCCCCACAAGACGTGGCGGCTTGATCTTGCGGGGCGGCGGAGGGGAAAGAGTGCGTCCCCTTGAGACGCCGGCCCGACGATCGGTGGGCACCGATCGCGGGCCAGTCCCCTCCCGAGCACGGTCGTGGTGCTCGATCCCCGATCCGTCCCCCACAGGCCCCACACTTACCTGGAGCGCCATGTTCACGACGGCAGCGACCAGGTATGGTTGCCGCCGTCGTGAACAGGTCGGGAACGGCAGGCCGCTCGGCCCATCCGGGCCGGAGAATCGCGGGCCGCCGTGAAAAACGGTGGCCCGCGTTTCTCCGAGCGGCGTGTCGCAAATCCGGACATGCCATTTTGGGGGGGCGTGTGGGAGAATAGCGGGTGGTGCGGGAGCGGACCTCCCACTATTCTCCCACCCATCGTGGTTGCGGAGAATCGCGCCCATGGTTATTGAAACAAGTTTCTCTGCATTAACTGGAGTTTTTACAATTTTATTATTTTGAATGCGTTAACGTTTTCTTTCCCCTCCGCAGTTGTTAGACCGGCCCTGCCTGTTCTTCCTATTAACCCTACTTCTCCTCACATGCTGTGGTGGTATGAATGTGAGCACTGCCATTGGTGCAGAGCATGGGTTTCCCATTGGCTCTGGCTGGTCATGTGCCTCTCGTCCGATTGGCTGGGACTAGTCATGTGACTGCTCACCAATTGTTCGAGAGGCAAGTAGACCACGCCTCCGAGGCGGGGTATAAGTACCCAGAGCTAACAACTAGCTGATTAAAGCCACAGTTCGGATCTTAATCGTGTCTTGAGTCGAATTGATGGTACATCAATTTAATCAGCTAGAATTTTGGAATGGAGCTTCGCATCAAGCCTGACTGCCTCCGTACCAGCCCACATGCTGCAAATGCGTCTGCAATCTTTAAACACTGGCAGGCGTGTTTTAATAGCTACCTGACAACTGCATCCGGCAAACCCACCAAGGAACAGAAACTCCACATCCTCTACTCATGCGTGGGCACAGCGATCTACTCAATGATTGAGGACGAAAGCGATTATAATGCGGCCATGGAGATTCTCAAAGGACAGTTTCTCCGGCCGGTCAACGAAGTATACGCACGGCATCTCCTGACGACTAGACAACAGTTCCCTGGTGAGTCCCTCGACGAGTTTTACCAGCCCTCGCAGCTCTAGGGAGAACGTGCGCATGTCTCCAAGTTTCGGTGACTGAGCACATGGAACTTTTAATCAGAGACGCTTACGTTGCTGGCATGCAGCCTCCTTCTATCCGCCAACGATTGCTGGAGAAGAACGCCCTCAGCCTAACTGAGGCACGGACTCTTGCAACCTCCCTGGAGGTTGCTGACCTGAACGCACGCACATACGCCCCCGGCCACGCAGCAACCCCCTGGGCTTCATGGCACGCGCCACCCCCATCCTCCGTGGACCCCCCCCCCCCCCCCCCCACCCAAGCCTGCACTGCGGGTCGCTCCAACTAGCGGGGCCCCGTTGCTATTTCTGTGGCCTCTCAAAGCACCCCCGCCCGCGCTGCCCGCTCTGCTCTGTGTAAGAGCTGCGGGAAGAAAGGCCACTACGTGGTGGTCTGCCAGACCAAGTCGGTCGCTGCTGTTCCACGCAGCAACCGCGGATCGACCCCCCCCCCCCCCCCCCCGGGGCCCCCCAGTGCCCCACGCCGCGCACCAACCTCTCCGGCCCGCCTCCCGGCTCCCGCAACGGCCCCACGGTCCTCCCGACCCATGTTCCCAGCTGCCCTGACCGGCTCGCGGACGCCGCTGACACTGCCCCCAGCCGCCACGAGGTTCCCACGGGCGCCGCCATCTTGGGCCCCGGCTCCACGTGCGGGTCCTGGGTGCCGCCATCTTGGGACCCCGACTCCACGTGCGGGCCATGAGCGCCGCCATCTTGGGGCCCCGGCTCCACGTGCGGGTCCTGGGCGCCGCCATCTTGGGCCAACTCGGAAGGCCCTGCAAGCGATTACTCTGCAACTGAGGAGGATCTGGAACTCTCACCATGACTGGCTTCCATCAGACTCGACCAGTCGCGACCACGCACGCTCGCCAAGACTACGACAACGGTTCAGATCAACGGACACAAAACGAGGTGCCTGCTGGACTCCGGGAGCACGGAATGTTTCGTCCACCCCGACACGGTAAGACACTGCACGCTCCCCATCCATCCAGTTAAACATAAAATTGAATTGGCCTCAGGTTCGCACTCCGTCCAAATCACCGGGTGCTGCATAGCGGACCTCACGGTCCAGGGGAGGGTTTTCAAAAACTTCAAACTCTTCATTCTCCCCCATCTATGCGCTCCGGCACTCTTGGGCCTGGATTTCCAGTGCAACCTGCAGAGCTTGACCTTCCAATTCGGCGGCCCTATTCCTCCTCTTACTGTTTGCAGCCTCGCGTCCCTCAAAGTGGACCCCCCTTCCTTGTTTGCTAATCTCACCCCAGATTGTAAACCTGTCGCCACTCGGAGCAGACGATACAGTGCCCAGGACCGGACCTTCATCTGGTCTGAGGTCCAGAGGCTCCTTAAGGAAGGAGTTATCGAGGCCAGCAACAGTCCCTGGCGAGCCCAAGTGCTGGTAGTTCGGACTGGGGAGAAAAACCGGATGGTCATCGATTACAGTCAGACCATCAACAGGTTTACGCAGCTGGACATGTACCCTCTCCCCCGTATTTCCGACCTGGTTAACAGGATCGCGAAGTACAAAGTCTTCTCCACGGTGGACCTTAAGTCCGCCTACCACCAGCTTCCCATCCGCGCGAGTGGCCGAAAGTACACTGCGTTTGAGGCAGATGGGCGCCTCTACCACTTCCTCAGGGTTCCATTTGGTGTCACAAATGGAGTTTCGGTCTTTCAACGGGAGATGGACCGAATGGGCGACAAGCACGGTTTACGGGCCACCTTCCCGTATCTCGATAACGTCACCATCTGCGGCCACGACCAGCAGGACCACAACATCAACCTCCAAAAATTCCTCCGAACCGCAAAACTCCTTAATTTAACTTACAATAAGGATAAATGCGTGTTTAGCACCGACCGTCTAGCCATCCTTGACTACGTAGTGCGTAAAAGAGTGATAGGCCCCGATCCCGAACGCATGCGCCCCTTGATGGAACTTCCCCTCCCCAACTCCCTCAAACGCTGCCTGGGCTTCTTCTCATATTACACCCAGTGGGTCCCCAACTACGCCGACAAAGCCCGCCCCCTCATCCAGTCCACCTCCTTTCCCCTGTCGATGGAGGCCCGCCAGGCCGTTAGCCACATCAAAGCGGATATCACAAAGGCCACGATGCGCGCCATCGACGAGTCCCTCCCTTTCCAGGTCGAGAGCGACGCATCTGACGTAGCTCTGGCGGCCTCCCTGAACCAAGCGGGCAGACCCGTGGCCTTCTTCTCCCGGACCCTCCACGCTTCCGAAATCCGCCATTCCTCGGTGGAAAAGGAAGCCCAGGCCATAGTAGAAGCGGTGCGATATTGGAGGCACTATCTGGCCGGCAGGAGGTTTACCCTCCTCACAGACCACGGTCAGTAGCTTTCATGTTCGACAATGCACAGAGGGGCAAGATCAAGAACGACAAGCTCTTGCGGTGGCGGATCGAGTTGTCCACGTACAACTACGATATCTTGTATCGTCCTGGGAAGCTCAACGAGCCTTCCGATGCCATATCCCGCGGTACCTGTGCCAGCGCGCAGATTGACCGCCTCCGCTCCCTCCACATGGACCTCTGCCATCCAGGGGTCACCCGTTTCTATTATTTTATTAAGACCCGTAACCTGCCCTTCTCCGTCGAGGAAGTCAGGACTGTCACTAGGGACTGCCACTTCTGCGCCGAGTGCAAACCGCACTTCTACCGCCCCGAACGAGCGCATCTGATCAAGGCATCCCGCCCCTTTGAACGTCTCAGTATAGACTTCAAGGGTCCCCTCCCCTCCAACAACCGTAACACATATTTCTTGAGTGTTATTGACGAGTACTCCCGCTTCCCTTTCGCCATTCCCTGTCCTGACATGACCACAACAACCGTCATAAAGGCCCTCCTATCCATCTTCTCCCTGTTCGGTTACCCCTCGTACATCCACAGCGACCGGGGGTCCTCCTTTATGAGCGACGAACTGCGTCAATACCTGCTCAGCCGGGGCATAGCCACTAGCAGGACGACCAGTTATAACCCTCGGGGTAATGGTCAGATCGAGCGGGAGAATGGCACCATTTGGAAGACCATTCTGCTGGCCCTACGGTCCAGAGATCTCCCTATTCCCCGTTGGCAAGAAGTCATTCCCGACGCCCTGCATTCAATCCGGTCTCTCCTCTGTACTACCACCAATCAAACACCTCATGAACGTCTTCTTGTTTTCCCCAGGAAGCCGTCCTCAGGATCCCCTCTCCCGACCTGGCTGGCCACCCCCGGGCCCATCTTGCTCCGGAAGCATGTGCGGGTGCACAAGTCCGACCCGTTGGTTGAGCGAGTCCAGTTACTCCACACCAACCCGCAGTATGCGTACGTGGAGTTTCCCGACGGTCGGCAGGATACGGTCTCGCTTCGGGACCTGGCACCCGCCAGCGTGCGGCCTTCTCCCCCTACATCAACACACCCCCCCCGCAACCCCAAGTCCCCCCCAGCGCCCCCCGCGCCCCCACGACCCAGCGCACATGCCCCCTTTCCCCCCCGATTACAGCGTCTCCACCACCGGCCCGGGGTACGGAGACACATCTACAATCGGCGCTCCCGGAGGCAAGGACGACCATCGGCCCGACGTCACCGGCTCCACTGCGACGGTCCACCAGAACACCACGGGCACCCGACAGGCTGATCGTGTCCATCTGATGAGGCCATGGGGCTTTTTGGACTTTGTTGTTATTCCGTTGCACCTTAAGTAGTAGTAGTATTGGTTTTTTTTGCCACGAGCCAGTGGGCAGCCCACTTTTCTCGATTTTTCGCTGCTTATACCACCGGTCCTCGGACCCCCCCCCCTCTCTTCCACTTACACCCCCCCCCGCACAGCAGCATGCTTCAATATTTTATCATTTAAATAATAATCCCGTTTGCTGTTATTCCTACCAAAATGGATAACCTCACATTTGTCAACATTGTATTCCATCTGCCAGACCCTAGCCCATTCACTTAACCTATCCAAATCCCTCTGCAGACTTCCCGTATCCTCTGCACTTTTCGCTTTACCACTCATCTTAGTGTCATCTGCAAACTTGGACACATTGCCCTTGGTCTCCAACTCCAAATCATCTATGTAAATTGTGAACAATTGTGGGCCCAACACGGATCCCTGAGGGACACCACTAGCTACTGATTGCCAACCAGAGAAACACCCATTAATCCCCACTCTTTGCTTTCTATTAATTAACCAATCCTCTATCCATGCTACTACTTTACCCTTAATGCCATGCATCTTTATCTTATGCAGCAACCTTTTGTGTGGCACCTTGTCAAAGGCTTTCTGGAAATCCAGATATACCACATCCATCGGCTCCCCGTTATCTACTGCACTGGTAATGTCCTCACAAAATTCCACTAAATTAGTTAGGCACGACCTGCCCTTTATGAACCGATGCTGCGTCTGCCCAATGGGACAATTTCTATCCAGATACCTCGCTATTTCTTCCTTGATGATAGATTCCAGCAACTTCCCTTTCTTTACTTTCTGCCCTGTTATTGTATTCATAACAGTATTGAGTAACCGTGAGGCCTTCCCTTCTCCCGCCCCCCCCCCCCCCCCCCCCCCAAACCATAGGCTGCTTTCCCCTTTGAGGGGGAGAGCTGACTGGTGGTGATTTAACTCGAGGACCACCAGACCTCAGGCGAGGAGCAATGTTGAGAAGGCGGGGCTTCATGAATAACCTCAGCCGGTACGGGGATTGAACCCACGCTGCTCACCTTGCTTCGCATCACAAACCACTGTCCAACCAACTGAACAAAACCGGACCCAAACCCACGCAGACTCTGGGAGAACATGACAGCCAGTCACACAAGGCTGGAACGGAACACAGGTCACAGAGCTGTGAGGCAGCGGTGCTAACCCGGATCCATGGCACTGTGAGGCAGCAGTGCTAACCCGGGACCCTGGCACTGTGAGGCAGCAGTGTTAACCCGGGTCCCTGGCACTGTGAGACAGCAGTGCTAACCCAGGTCCCTGGCACTGTGAGACAGCAGTGTTAACCCGGGCCCCTGGCACTGTACGACAGCAGTGTTAACCCGGGTCCCTGGCACAGTGAGACAGCAGTGTTAACCCGGGTCCCTGGCACTGTGAGGCAGCAGTGTTAACCCGGGTCCCTGGCACTGTACGACAGCAGTGTTAACCCGGGTCCCTGGCACAGTGAGACAGCAGTGTTAACCCGGGTCCCTGGCACTGTGAGGCAGCAGTGTTAACCCGGGTCCCTGGCACTGTGAGACAGCAGTGCTAACCCAGGTCCCTGGCACTGTGAAACAGCAGTGTTAACCCGGGCCCCTGGCACTGTACGACAGCAGTGTTAACCCGGGTCCCTGGCGCTGTGAGACAGCAGCGTTAACCCGGGTCCCTGGCGCTGTGAGACAGCAGCGTTAACCCGGGCCCCCGGCACTGTGAGACAGCAGTGTTAACCCGGGACCCTGGCTCTGTGAGACAGCAGTGTTAACCCGGGTCCCTGGCACTGTGAGACAGCAGTGTTAACCCGGGTCCCTGGCGCTGTGAGACAGCAGTGTTAACCCAGGTCCCTGGCTCTGTGAGACAGCAGTGTTGACCCGGGTCCCTGGCACTGTGAGACAGCAGTGTTAACCCGGGTCCCTGGCACTGTGAGACAGCAGTGTTAACCCGGGTCCCTGGCACTGTGAGACAGCAGTGCTAACCCGGGTCCCTGGCGCTGTGAGACAGCAGTGTTAACCCGGGTCCCTGGCACTGTGAGACAGCAGTGTTAACCCGGATCCCTGGCACTGTGAGACAGCTGTGTTAACCCGGGTCCCTGGCACTGTGAGACAGCAGTGTTAACGTGGGTCCCTGGCACTGTGGGACAGCAGTGTTAACCCGGGTCCCTGGCACTGTGGGACAGCAGTGTTAACCAGGGTCCCTGGCACTGTGAGACAGCAGTGTTGACCCGGGTCCCTGGCACTGTGAGACAGCAGTGTTAACCCGGGTCCCTGGCACTGTTAGACAGCAGTGTTGACCCGGGTCCCTGGCACTGTGAGACAGCAGTGTTAACCCGGGTCCCTGGCACTGTGAGACAGCAGTGTTAACCATGGTCCCTGGCACTGTGAGACAGCAGTGTTAACCCGGGTCCCTGGCACTGTGGGACAGCAGTGTTAACCCGGGTCCCTGGGACTGTGAGACAGCAGTGTTAACCCAGGTCCCTGGCACTGTGTGGGACAGCAGTGTTAACCATGGTCCCTGGCACTGTGAGACAGCAGTGTTAACCATGGTCCCTGGCACTGTGAGACAGCAGTGTTAACCCGGGTCTCTGGCACTGAGGCAGCAGTGTTAACCCGGGTCCCTGGCGCTGTGCCCGGGCTGTGAGGTGACCCCGGGAGCTGTGCCCGGGCTGTGAGGTGACCCCGGGAGCTGTGCCCGGGCTGTGAGGTGACCCGTTCCCGGTTCCCTGTGCCCGGGCTGTGAGGTGACTCGTTCTCGGGTCGCTGTGCCCAGGCTGTGAGGTGACCCGGACCCTGGCTCTGTGCCCGGGCTGTGAGGTGACCCGTTCCCGGGGCGCTGTGCCCGGGCTGTGAGGTGACCCGGTCCCTGGTTCTGTGCCCGGGCTGTGAGGTGACCCCGGCTCCCTGGCGCTGTGCCCGGGCTGTGAGGTGACCCGGGTCGCTGTGCCCGGGCTGTGAGGTGACCCGGGTCGCTGTGCCCAGGCTGTGAGGTGACCCGTTCCCGGGTCGATGTGCCCAGGCTGTGAGGTGACCCTGGGGCGCTGTGCCCGGGCTGTGAGGTGACCCCGGGAGCTGTGCCCGGGCTGTGAGGTGACCCCGGGAGCTGTGCCCGGGCTGTGAGGTGACCCCGGCTCTCTGGCCTTGTGCCCGGGCTGTGAGGTGACCCGTTCCCGGGGCGCTGTGCCCGGGCTGTGAGGTGACCCGGGAGCTGTGCCCGGGCTGTGAGGTGACCCGGTCCCTGGCGCTGTGCCCGGGCTGTGAGGTGACCCCGGGCGCTGTGCCCGGGCTGTGAGGTGACCCAGTCCCTGGTTCTGTGCCCGGGCTGTGAGGTGACCCGTTCCCGGGGCGCTGTGCCCGGGCTGTGAGGTGACCCGGTCCCTGGCTCTGTGCCCGGGCTGTGAGGTGACCCGTTCCCGGGGCGCTGTGCCCGGGCTGTGAGGTGACCCGGACCCTGGCTCTGTGCCCGGGCTATGAGGTGACCCGTTCCTGGGGCGCTGTGCCCGGGCTGTGAGGTGACCCGGACCCTGGCTCTGTGCCCGGGCTGTGAGGTGACCCAGTCCCTGGCTCTGTGCCCGGGCTGTGAGGTGACCCGTTCCCGGTTCCCTGTGCCCGGGCTGTGAGGTGACCCGGGTCGCTGTGCCCGGGCTGTGAGGTGACCTGTTCCCGGGTCGCTGTGCCCGGGCTGTGAGGTGACCCGGGTCGCTGACCCGGGCTGTGAGGTGACCTGTTCCCGGGTCGCTGTGCCCGGGCTGTGAGGTGACCCTGGGGCGCTGTGCCCGGGCTGTGAGGTGACCCCGGGGCGCTGTGCCCGGGCTGTGAGGTGACCCCGGGGCGCTGTGCCCGGGCTGTGAGGTGACCCGGGTCGCTGTGCCCGGGCTGTGATGTGACCCCGGGCGCTGTGCCCGGGCTGCGAGGTGACCCGGTCCCTGGCTCTGTGCCCGGGCTGTGAGGTGACCCGTTCCCGGGGCGCTGTGCCCGGGCTGTGAGGTGACCCGTTCCCGGGTCGCTGTGCCCGGGCTGTGAGGTGACCCGTTCCCGGGGCGCTGTGCCCGGGCTGTGAGGTGACCCCGGGGCGCTGTGCCCGGGCTGTGAGGTGACCCCGGGGCGCTGTGCCCGGGCTGTGAGGTGACCCGGGAGCTGTGCCCGGGCTGTGAGGTGACCCGGGAGCTGTGCCCGGGCTGTGAGGTGACCCGGTCCCTGGCTCTGTGCCCGGGCTGTGAGGTGACCCGGTCCCTGGCTCTGTGCCCGCCCGGGCTGTGAGTTGACCCGGTCCCTGGTTCTGTGCCCGGGCTGTGAGGTGACCCGTTCTCGGGTCGCTGTGCCCGGGCTGTGAGGTGACCCAGTCCCTGGCTCTGTGCCCGGGCTGTGAGGTGACCCGGGAGCTGTGCCCGGGCTGTGAGGTGACCCCGGGCTGTGAGGTGACCCGTTCCCGGGGAGCTGTGCCCGGGCTGTGAGGTGACCCCGGGCTGTGACCCTGTCCCGGGCGGTGAGGTGACCCCGGGCTGTGAGGTGACTCCGGGCGGTGACCCTGTCCCGGGCGGTGAGGTGACCCCGGGCTGTGAGGTGACCCCGGGCGGTGACCCCGGGCGGTGAGGTGACCCCGGGCGGTGACCCCGGGCGGTGAGGTGACCCTGGGCGGTGACCCCGGGCTGTGACCCCGGGCGGTGAGGTGACCCCGGGCGGTGAC